>NW_007252774.1:789321-955869 GCF_000164805.1 Carlito syrichta | reverse complement strand
TAAAAAATATGTGGTACATATACATGATGGAATATTATCCAGCCACAAAGAAGGACAAAACTTGAAATATTATCCAGTTTCAATGGGCAGCATGGTTGGTTCCATGTTTTTACTATTGTGAATACTGCTGCAATAAATATGTGTGCACAGGTATCTTTTTCATAGAATGATTTGAGATCCTCGGGGTATATTCCCAGAATGGGGACCGCTGGGTCATATGGAAGGCCAATTTATAGTTCTTTTAGGAATTGTCACACTGTTTTCCATAGAGGTTGTACTAGTTTGCATTTCCACCAGCAGTATAGAAGTGTTCTCTTTCTCTGCATCCTCGCTAGTATTCACTGGTTTTTGTTTTATTAATGACAGCCATTCTGACTGAAATTAGATAGTATCTCAATGTGGTTTTGATTTAAATTTTTCTGATGAGGCTGAGCACTTTTTCATGTGTCTATTGGCTTCCCATATGTCTTCTTTTGAGATGTGTCTGTTCATGTCTTTTGCCACTTTTTAATGGGGCTGTTTTTTTCCTTTTGGCATGTTTGAGTTCCTTGTAGATCTTGGATGTTAGGCCTTTGTCAAATATACAGTTGGCAAATATCTTTTCCTATTTTTCTATTGCTGTCTCCCTACTCTCTTGATGGTTTCTTTTGCTTTGCAGAAGCTTTTCAGTTTGATGAGGTCTCTCTTGTCTATTTTATCTCTTATGGCATGGGCATCTGGGATTTTGATTAGGAATTGGTTGCCTATTCCAATTCGCAGAGGGTGGCTCCTGCATGTTCTAAGAATATTATAGTTTGAGGTTGTACATTTAGGTCTTTTATCCATTTAGAGTTGATTTTTGTGTATGGTGACAGGTAGGGGTCCTGTTTCAATCTTCTGCATATGGTCGGCCAGTTTTCTCAGCACCATTTATTGAATAGGTTTTCCTCTCCCCAGTGATTGTTGGTGGAAACGTTGTCAAAGATGAGTTGGCTGAGAAACTGAGATTTTGCTTCTGGAATCTCTGTCCTGTTCCATTGATTGCTCTTTATGCCTGTTCTTGTACCAATACTAGGCTGCTTTTATTATTTTAGCCTTATAATAAAGCTTTAAGTCTGGAAGTGTGATATCTCCTGCTTTGTTTCTTTTGCTATGGATTGTTTTGACTATTCATGGTCATTTATTTTTCCATATGAATTTCTGTATTGTCATTTCCAGGTCTGAGAAGAATGATGTTGGTAATTTAAGGGGTATGGCATTGAATCTGTAGATTGCCTTTGGTAGAATGGACATCTTAACAATGTTGAGTCTTTCAAACCATGAGCATGGAATATTTTTCCTTTTGTTTCTGTTTTCTTTGATTTCTTTGAACAGTGTTTTGTAGTTGTTGTTGTAAAGGTCTTTCACTTCTCTGGTTAGGAAGATGCTGAGGTGTATACTCTTTTTTTTTGGGTGGTTATTGTGAGTGGGATTGTGCTTTTTATTTTGTTCTCTGCCTGTTTGTTGGTGGTGAATAAGAATGCAACTGTCTTTTGCACATTTATTTTGTACCCTGAGACTTTGCCAAAGTCCTTTATTGGTGCAAGAAAGTTTTGGCAGATTCTCTTGGATTTATGAGAAATAGGATCATATCATCAGCAAAGAGGTATAATTTAACTTCCTCTTTTCCTATTTGTATACCCCTGATTTCCTTTTCTTGTCTGATTGCTCTAGCTAGGAATTCCAACACAGTGTTGAACAGGAGGGGTAAGAGTGGGCAACCTTATCTTGTTCTGGTTTTCAGGGGAAATGCTTCCAATTTCTGTTCATTTAGCAATATATTGACTGTGGGTTTATCATAGATGGCAATTAGTATTTTGAGTTATGTTCCCTCTATGCCTAGGTGCTCAAGGGTTTTTATCAAGGAGGGCTGTTGGATTTTATAGAAAGCTTTTTCTGTATCTAATGATATAATCATGTGGGTCTTGTTCTTACCTCTGTCAATGTAATTAATTACCTTTATGGTCTTGTGGATGTTGAACCAGCCCTACATCCTGGGGATGAAGCCTACTTGGTCATGATGGATGATTTTTGAGATGTATTGTTGGATCCGATTTGCTAGAATGTGGTTGAGAATTTTTGCAACTATGTTCATTAGGGATATTGGCCTGTAGTTCTCCTTTTTGTTGGAGCTTTACCATTTGGGTATCAGTGTGCTGTTAGCTTCATAAAATGAGGGGACAAGTCTTTCTCAATTACCTGGAATACTTTCAGTAGGATTGGTATCAACTCCTCCTTGTATGTTGTGCAGAATTCTGGTGGAAAGTCATCTGGTCCGGGTTTTTTTTTTTTTTGTAGGTAGTTTCTTATGATGGAGTCAATTTCCTGGGTTATTATTGGCCTATTTAATGTCTCAGTATCTTCTTGTTTCAACATTGGGAGGTTGTGTGATGTCAGAAAGTCCCCCATTTCGCTTAGGTTATCAAATTTGCTTCCATGGGGTCAGTTGTGATTTGGATATTTATTTCACAGGATATTTATTGAATTCCTACTGTGTCAGGTTTCCTTTCTCATGGACCTTAGAAATTTTCTGTCACTTGCATATCAAAAACTTCAGGGTAGTGATTGTGTTTTGTCCATCTATGTATTCTCAGATATAGGATGATATATAGTACATAGAAGATGCTCAATAAGTTCTTGGTGAATGAATTAATCCACTCAGTGTAGCCCCCTATAGTTCAGCAAAACCGGGTTTCTCAATAATCTTGAGAGCTTCCATGTCGTCTGAGACTTTTCAACCATTCTCTACAAAAATATATTTCAAGTTCTATCTCTAATATCACTCACTCACCTGCAGTGATACATTGCAATACTGAAAAGACACATTCTGAAGTCAAACTGATGTGGCTTCAATACCTAGAACCATTATTGATCACCTCTGTGAATGTGGTTAACTTGCTCAATGTCTCTGAATCTTGGCTTCTTCACCTTTAAGCAGAATTCAACAGCAGTGCTCCTCTTATTAGATTGCTGTGAAGATTAAATAAGGTAATGTGTTATAAAACACCTGGTTCACCAAACCCTTAATAAATATCAATCCTTAATAATATTTTTAAAAGCCCTCTCTCTGTAGTCTTTGCATGATTCTACTGCCTCTCTTTTATTGCTTGATTCAGTTTGTCTTGCTATATAAATGCTTACATGCCAAACTTCTTTCTAAGTTGTATTTCTTATGTAGGATGTGTTTGTGACAGAGGGGTGAAGCAGTAAGAGTGAAGGGTGAAAATTGGGGAGGAAGGGGACAGATCTGAGCATTGCTACTTGGCAGCTCTGTGAGTAGGAATAATCATTTCACTCCTCTGACCTCATATTCATCATCTGATAAATGGGCACTCTGATGTCTACAGTAGAGTGGATGGAAACATTGAACAAGAATTAATTTGAACAGAGTCTAGAACATATTTGGTAGTTAATATCTGTTAATGCCCGTCTCCTGACTGCCTAAAATTCCGTTTGGGAGGATAGAGTGTCCATTGAAACCAGTGGTCCTCTCCCTACTTCCTCTGGGATCTTGAACCTGTTACTCTAGGCCTTTTTTGCATTTTACACGATCCCACTACAGTGGAAAAGCTGGGTGGAAATATATCTCAGCCTCTTGTGGATGATTGGTTTACACCTAAATCACAAAATCTGATTATAAGTTTGTAAATGTCTTTGCTTGCTGAGAGAGACCCATATTATTAATGGTCATAAAATTAAATCACCCGGTGCATTTCTATTCTGAAAGAAAAACCGATCCATGTTCACTAGTCAGCCTGCATAATGTAGATATATAAACAAAAATGGGAGGAGAAAAACACCCGCCATGTTATTTATTCAGTTCCAAAACATTTTCCACACACCATATGGCAGGGTTTTTTTCCCTTCTCAAGACTTCTTCACAGATGTAATTATAATTCCTTTCACCTTCCCCAGAGAGATCATCTTGAACATTGTAAAGATTATGTGAAACTTGAGACCTTCCACAGAACTTTGTTATTTTGGCAGTTGCTTTCCTCCTTTACAAGGTTCAGTCACTGGCCCATGATCATTGGCTCCATAGGCATCCAGCCTGAGATTTTCTCTGGGAACTATTAATGATGGGTGAAAGTTTACTGTCATTTTCTCATCTGCATCACCATCTCCCTCTCTAGTAGCACTGCAGTTCAGCTGGATCATCATCTGAAACATGCCCCTGGCGCTCTTTCTCTGGTTTCTTTATCATCTTTGGGGTGTTTTCTGATCCCATTTAATTGCAGACCTTTGCCTCATTTCTACACCACATTCTAGGCTTGAGGGACCTTAGCATATACCTTTCCTTTATGTCCCCTGGAGGTAAGCATGAGCTTGAACATAAGGAGGTATTTGCTAGATACATGTTGTCTTATCCTGTTTGGGCTGCTATAGCAAGTTCATAGCATGGGTGGCTTATCAACAACAGAAATTTATGTCTGACAGTTTTGGAGGCTGGGAAATCCAAGATCAAGTGAAAACCTGCTTTCTGATTCTTAGATGGCAACTTCTTACTGTGTTCTCATGTGGATAAGGGGGCCAGTTAACTCTTTGGCGTCACTTTTATGAGGGAATTAAACACATTCAAGAGGACTCTGCCTCGTGACCTGATTGCCTCATGAGAGTCCCACATCCTAATGCTATCACATTGGCGATGATGTTTCATTCAGGCCATGGCATTTGTTAGCTTTAACTTTTATGGTGCACAGGAGTATTAATAATGATTGTTTTAGGTCAGTCCAGAAAGTTAATGCATATATGGCCAGGCATTCTTGAGAAGGCAAAGACCTTGCCCGTATTTATTAAACAATCTTTTTGTATTAGGCTTTGTACTAAGTGTTCTGTGTGCATGATCTCATGGATGTTTATAATAACACTGTAAGGTGAACATTGTCATTGTATTTTTACACAGTTGGAAACTGAGGCTCAGAGTGCTTACATGCTGTTGTCAATGTCACAAGTGACTTCTCTGTCACACTGTTTTAATGATAACAACAGACACCGTGCCTTAGCATCAAACCCTCTGCATACACATCATATGACACCGACATTGCTATAAAAATGGTAACCCTTAGTGACCCCCTTTGAAAATGAGGGACTAGGACTTAGGAAGCATACAGAACTTACACACAAGTTCCCACAGATAGCAAATGTGTTCTTACTCAGTTCTTACCCAGTTCACCACACAAAATATACAGCATGTCACACACCCTCTGAGTTTTAAAACATGGAAACCTAACCTCCATTTATATCCTTGTTTCTATGGGTGATGTGTTCCAAACTCCAAACATCTGAGTTATGAAGGCACTTTTGGCAGCATAACCTGTTTATGTGTTGAAGACTGTCTGTATCTTCCATGCTGATAGGGTGCGTCTGGCAAGAACAAAAATCGTCTTGTGACTTACCAGATGGCAATTCAGTTCTCCAGCTGGATTGGAGATCCCAGGGGACCCATCCCTTCTATCAGGATTCCAGCAGGAGCACCTTGCACTGCGGCTTCAGCACCAGTCATGGATCTTCCAAGGTCCCAGACTGGAGCCACATTGCTCTGACAGAATGAAAAGGAGGTCACCCACGTTGACAAGATTCTACACTTGACATGCACCTTGGGAATTACCTCAGTGGACACTTTCAGCATAAGAATAATCACAGCCACGTGTATCCCCTAAAGATTTATATTCACAAATCATTAGCTTTGAAAGGTGGAAAAAGTTAGTTCTTTAGACATCACACAGGAAAGGGCTATGCTCAGTGGTTTATAGCAGTGCTTTAAATGTTTTTGACTACTTCAGAAAGATGTACATTTCACATCAGGACCCAGTGCAGACATAAGTATGTATACATCTATGCATATAATTGAAACACATATTATGTGTAAAACTTATAAAAGTTCACAAAACAATACTTACTCTTAAATGTGTGCAATTTGCCCTTATATCTTTCTCTTTTAATCAAAATCATTTCATTCCTTTCTATAAAAAATGAATGCACTGCTTCCAACCAACTACGTTGTTTTTATAGCCTGCAGTTTGAGAAAAACTGTTTTAGTGTGGGTTCCAGTGGAGGATGTTAGAACTAGCCTCTTTGCCTCAGTTTCCTCTTCGATGAAGTAGATCTAATACCACTACTTTTCTCATCTGATTGTTGTGAGGATTAAATAAGACAATGCCTAGCCACACATCCTCAATAAATGAAGCTTTTATAATACAAATTATGAATTATTATCTAATTCATATCCTTCACTTTAAAGATGGGAAACTGGAGCCACTGAATTTCACCAGAGATCACTCTTGTGAGGAGCAGAGTTTGACAGCAGAACAGAATCCAAACATCTATTACATTCTATTACTCTAGGGAGTCTCCAAAGTGTCCTTTTTTAGAAGCTGCATTAGCTGTTCAAGATGACCAGCACATCTTCAAATGTCCCACTCCTTCTATGCTTTCACCAGTTTCTCTAGAACCCATTTTTTTCGCGTTCTCCGCCAAGACTTTTCAAAATGCCTGTGCCCCAAGTAGTAATTGCATTCTTTGGCCAAGCATTGAGGCCACAAGGATGCTCAAATGAGAGAAAAATTCTCTCAGAGGGCTCCCTCCCTCCCTCTAAGTCCCTCAGATAAATGAGATGGTAGAGTACGATTATGTTCATTGTTTGGTTTGTAAAAGCTGCAGTGGAGTAAGTTCATGGTTTTATGGGGAAGCTGATAGTCATGAGTAAAGGATGTTTTCATCATTTTTGCATAAGAGTAGGATGGGGAACTAAGCCAGGGCCCTCTTGCCCCATCATTCTTGACTGCCCAGTGCTTTCTCACCTCCTTGTCTTGGCTCTGGCAGTTCTTTCTACCTAGAACATGAATGTCTACCTTAGTCTCTGAGCTAGAAGATACCTCATGGTAGCTGGTCATTCCCTAGGTGTGGCATAGGTAAGTACATAAAATTGTTCTCTGCTACTGATATATATGCCCCTCAAGGGACAGAAGTTTTATCTGATTTATCTTTGTGTCTTTCTCTGCTCCTAGCAGTACAGATTCTTCTCAACTTATGATAGAGTTATGTCAAGGTGAACTCATTGTAAATTGAAAAATCTCATTAAGTTGAAAATGCATTTAATGGGGCACTTGATGGCTCACGTCTGTAATCCCAGTACTTTAGGAGGCTGTGGAAGGAGGATCACTTGAGGCCAGGAGTTTGAGACCAGCCTGGATAACATAGCAAGATCTCATCTCTACAGAACACCAAAAACATTAGCTAGGTATGGTAGTGCTAGCCTGTAGGCCCAGCTGCTAGGAAGACTGAGGTAGAATGATTGCCTGAGCCCTGGAGTTCATGGCTGAGGTGAGCCATGACTGTGCCACTATCTTTCAGTCTGGGCAACAGAGTGAGACTCTGACTCAAATAAATAAACAAATAAATAAGAAAAAAATGCATTTAATATATCTAACCTACTAAACATCACAGCTTAGCCTATTCTCCTTAAAAGTGCTCAGAACACTTATATTAATTGACCTAAAGTTGGACAAAATTGCCTAACACAAAGCCTACTTTATAACAAACTGTTGAATATCTTATGTAATTTATTGAATACTGTTCTGCAAGTGAAAAACAGAATGGTTGTATAGGTACTTTTATACCATTATAGAGTTGAAAATTGTAAGTCAAACTATTGTTAAGTTGGGAACCATTCATATTTTGTTCATGTAATAACAAAACTGAAATGTGTGTTGGGTGAATGAGTGGATTAAAAGAAACAGATGAGAGCTTGGGTAGGTGAAAGTTATAAGAGTGCTTAGGATCACCAGGATAAATGATTGATGATGCATTTACAAATGTGTGTGTGTGTGTGTGTGTGTGTGTGTGTGTGTGTGTGTGTGTGTGTGTGTGTTTCCCAAAGCTAAATTACAAGCCAGAGGTTCTCACTCTTTGGTGCCCATGAGCATCGCCTGGTGAGTGTATATAAAATACTGTGGCCTCACCAACAGGAATTATGTTTAAATTGGTCAGAGCTCCGACTCGAGGCAACCATATATTTAACATTCTTTCTCGGCTATTCTAATGTGCAGTGTCATGGTTCAGAGCCCACTGCTGTTAGCTTTTTGATTAAAAGGAAAATGATGCATGGAAGCGCTTGCTAGAGTAGCTGGTACATGGTAGTGCTCAATAAATGTATATGAACATTTCCTCTCCTTCCTTCCCCTTGAGGAACAGGACCCTGTATTATGCTACTTTCCACTGTGCTCAGAGCTAAGCCCAGGGGACAAGTTAAAGAGACGGTAGCAGATGTTTCAGTGGAAAATACGATCCAGTGTCCAATGAGCCAGCCCAGTGGATGTGTGTTACATGCTCTCAGAGCTTGGGTAAAATCATTGTGGACTACTACAAACTTTGTGAGCAAGGTTGAATTGGGTTACCCTTAGTGAATGGGCAGAATTTGGTGAAGGGGTGAAAAACAAGCAGGGCATTTTAGAAAAGGAACACAGTGTTATCAAAGACAGGAAGACAGGAGAGGTTTCTCATGTGTCAAGCAAGATGCTGAAAACTTTACAGGCACGATCTTACTTAAGACTCACAGTAACTATTGTTATCCTTACTTTGCACATGATGCGACAAGGCTCAGAGCTGGTACATAGTTAGCTCAAGGTCATGTAGATAGTAAGTGGTGGCACTGATATTTTAAATGGGGGTTTGTCTGAAATGTTGACTGCTGTAAAAAAGAGGTGCACAGTGTATAGACAAGTCTGGATGAATAGGTGGACTAGGAAATGAAAGTAGAGGTAGATTAGAAAGGTATGTTGAGCTTGAATATGGATGCTAGAGTACCCTCAGATTTTAATTTACCTCAAAAGTCATACATTTTTGAGTGACATAATGTATGTGGCTAAATGTACAGAGAATTAAGTGTTAGCAAGTTTGTTAGGAGCTTTAGGGTAAGTGATTTAATCTACAACTGGCCTAATGAGGATTGATTTTTACCAATTCTAAATTATTCTGCTGGGGAACAAACCCAACAATTCAGCCCTTTCTAGAAAAATAAAATTTGTAAGCATGTGCATGAATAGCTTTAATAATCTCTTTTCAGTTTTTGTTTTCTAGGAGGGTATTCAACAAGAATTGTTTTACTAAACACCTACTACATGCCAGACCTGTTACAGTGAGCTGCAGAGATAGACCTAAAGAAGGCTCACTTTCTTCTTCTTTCCCTCACTGTGGTGATGCCCTCGGAGACAAGCTGGAATTGACTTGTCAGAAGCTTTCCATGATCTCCTAGCCATCTATCCACTGAGCTGAAAATGTACAGAATTACCTTAACATTCCCAACTGGGTCTTATTTTCCAAACCACTTTCACCCTCTGTCTTGCTTTTCTTTAAACTATATCCAATTTATTACTTTTTTCCTTTTCTTTCTGGAAACATGATGCTTAGAATTGAACACAGCCGTCCAATTAAGTCTTAACCACAGTCAACTAGGGCATAGTAATTGTCTAGCTTGTTTTACATGGTAAAGTCTTATTAATAGTTGATGGGGAGGGGGAAGTGAATGTACTTGGGCTACTGGAAGTTTTATTTTAAAGCGGTATAAGCAACGGTGGGCAGCAGAAACTAATAAACCAAATAAGCTATCAGCTGCCTTGGAAACATTCTTATTTAATTTTTCGGCATGTTTTATTTGGGAGGATTTTGAATTCACTTATTTTATTACCTTGACATTTTTATACCCCTGGTAACAATTTTTTTTAATATAAGTTAAGCTTTTACTTAGGTACAGTGTAAAGCTGTTCTTGAGATGAAAGCTGTTATCTGATTCAGAGCTTAATGTTTAAAAGTTCTCAAGCTGGTGAATCTAAAGACATTCCCTGCATAATTGTGTACTTAGAATTCAGTGGCAGCGTAAGAGAGAGAGAGCTTCATGTTCTGTCTGGAATTACGAAAAAAGACAATTTATTTTTAAGTGAACCGGGGGAGAAGGGGGGAAAAGACTGTGATGAAGGTGTTGGGCTGAGCTACTGAAATGCCATCTGGAGTCTTGGCTGGAAAAGAAAAGAAACCCTAGAAGGAAGAAGAAATGGAACACCTAAGCTGAAAAGGGACCCACACATTCCGGGAGATGCAGTCTCAAACAATGATACACATTTGTACAGAGTGAAGGGAGTGAGCTAATTTTCCTCTTAGATAAGAAGGTAATTATTATTTAAATTTTTAAAAAATTATGATAAAACACACATAACAAAATTGGCCATTTTAACCATTTCTAAGTATACTGTTCAGTGGCATTAAATACATTCACATTGTTATGTAATCAACATCATCATCCATCTCCAGAACTTTTTTCATCTTCCCAAAGGGAAACTTCCTACCCATTAAACAATAACTCCTCTTTCCATCTCCCTCTAGTCCCTGGCAGCTACCATTCTATGGAAGGCAGTTATTTTATAAGGGATAGAGGGAGCGAAGGGTCTTTGTGTCAAGGCTCAACTAATCACAGCAATTTTGTGAAGCATCCTCTAACCATTCCAATGTCACTATTTTATTTAAGTCAAAGTTTAGTCTTGTCTTCTACAATGGCTGTAGTTCTTGTCAATCCTATCTTGTCTATCTAGTCATACCGTGATGTCCGTGAGACAAGAAGTCTCAAGGGCACCCTCGTGATTTTCAGGGCTCCTGTAATACTGGATAATAATAGCCAACTCTTCTTAAGTGTTTACCATCTGCCAGACCCTGTGACAAAATATTTTACAGGTTTTATCTTTAGGATTCCCACAGCAATCCCACAAAGGAGATCATACTCAATCTGTCTTCCAGGTGAAGAAACTGATATGACAATTTAAATAATTTGTTCAAGGTGAAGTTGATAAACCAGTTTCAATATAAATCAATCTGTTTATAAAATATGGGCACTTTCCAATACTTTTCCTTCCATAGCCTGTCTTCATCAGCATTTTCTTCTACAGGAAGACAGAACTTTCAGACACAGGTGCCATGTGGTTAGTAGTTCTTTCTAAGACAGTGTTTACCAAAACACTAGTTGGATGTCTTAATAGCTGTATTTTACCAAAACACTAGTTTTGGATGTCTTAATAGCTGAATTGCCAGAATGGTCATAGGTACAGTACTTCTTGAAACTGAAAAAAAAGTAGAAGTGGGAAGATGTCTTTCTTATATGGTTCAGTAAGTTTGGAATTCACTGAGTTAAACAGAATTTTCTTTGCAGGACTTCTCAGAGCCTAGACTATTCATCCAGTTTTGCAACTTATTTTTTTTCCTTGTGTTATGACAATCTTGTGAATCCAGTACTCCATAAGAAAACTTTGGCAAATGTAGAGGTGACATTCAAAATATTTAACAACTGTTACAGCCTAGTTGGTCAATCATAACAGAGAGCATCCCAAACAGAAAGAATATGAGCCAACAACTGGTGTCAACAAACCCATGTTTATTTGTTCACATTCTGAAAAAGGTAGAAGTGGAAAGATGCTTTTCCTATATTGTTCCTATATGGTAAGGAAGCAGTCCTGATGTCTACCACCTAGAGGGCATCAGGACTCACATACCAAGGCTCTTGGGACATAGACAATGCAAGGGTTAGGGAATAGACATGTCATCCAATTGCCCCAGGGAAAGGAGGAAGGCCCATCTCCCGGAAATGATCTTTGGGGATGTGCAGGGTGCTTGGATTATTAATGAGCTTTCGTCTGTCTGAAGTTACCCCCTGCCTAAACTGTAAGTAAGCAGAGGTTGGGATGCATTAAGTCCATCAGTGGTTGATGTCTACTAGGCTGTGTTTTATGTTGAGTGAAGGCAGTATCGTTTATTGCAAAGAGTGTTAGATAAGGAGCCAGAGGGTCTGGACTCTGCTTGGGTTGCTTAGTGACTGGAGGCCAGTTTTCGCCCTTCAACGGGCTTCAGTTGCCTGACTTTGCAGTGAAGGGGGTGGGGCTCTATCACCTTTCCATTCCATCTTATGGAAAGCTCTTATATTTGCTCATTTTCATTTTTAGTAAGTAACTGTACTTTTTCTTTCCCCTCAAGTAAAGATAGTATATATTTCTCCTTTACCTGTCAGACTATGTTGTTACAAAGAGAAAGCCCCCTGACTTTTGAATTCTATGTCTGTCTGATTCTCTTCCATGCTTGATGCACAGCCAGGAATAGAGTAGGAGAATGTATCTTTAATATTTATTAAAGGGCTCCAAATCTCTGTAATCTTCAATCTTTGATTCTGATAAATATTCTAAACTCCTTTCTTATTTAAACCTGTTTGACTGATCTAATCATGGGCTGACGTGTATCTCTAGTTCTCTCTGCATCTTCTGCAGTGAGGTGGGAGAGGAGGGACAAGGCTTATGGAAGACATTTAATACTTGTGTCAATTCTGTTTCTACTTTGTCTGAGTTGAAGCAATCTAACTTGAAAAACCCACTACTTTGATTGATGCTTAGGAAATTATCACAAAGCTATTTGTTTGAAGATATTTGTTGCCATGTTATTTATAATGGTGTGATAGCAGAAATACATTTACTTGCTCAATACAAAAAAAGTTTAAGTTAACTATATTAAAATGATAATTTTATGCAGTTATTTAAATTTTAGTCCTGAATTTGACACAGAACTTTAGGGAAGCTCTATGGCAATAACTACATAAACTCCGCAACTGCCTGTGCACAAGTTTGATGGGGAATGTGAACAAATAAACATGGTTGATTTGTTAGGGTAGTGGGATTATGGATGAAATTGGTTATTTTTATGCCAGTTTCTTTTATGTTAGTTGCAACATATGTTTATATAATATATGAGACATGGAAAATCTATATATCAATATAGATATAAACTTATACTTCTATAAATCAATATATAATAAACTAAATACTGACTTTAGAATCAGGCAAATCTGGATTCAGATTCTGATTTTTATGTCTTTATGTAGGATTTTGGGCAAATATCTTTACAGAGCTTGGTGTGTGAAAGTAAATTCCATTCTTCTCTAAAAGTACATCAAATAAAATTCAATGGAACTACTATAACATTGTGAAATGATCTAGTAGTATAATAGAATTTGATCTTTGCTGATGATCCCTGTTTTAAGTCTATCCTGTTCTAGAATTAATAGGAGACACTACAGCATCATGGTTCTACATTTAAGTTCCAACATTCCATGTCCTAGCTTCATGGCCTTGGGCAAGAGACCCTTCTTAACTTCAGTTTTCTCATCTTTTGGAGTTTGGCCAGTTTAGTAAGCAATATTTTTTTCTTGATGGGTTTCAGAACCAGCTGAGAAAGAGACATCTGAGTCGCAGAGACAGAGATCAGAATATTACCTTTATTCCTTTAAAGTCATTTGGAGAAAATAACAAGGATGCACAGCACGAATGTTTCCTAATCCAGATTTTTCCCTCTCAGTCACATATGGTGCTGCACAATCATAGGAACTCCTGCCTTAGGGGAGAACAGGCTCCTTCTATGCTCAAAGAAAGGAAGAGCAGAATGCAGACAAGAGAAAGAAATAAGACTCAAAGACGCAGTTCTCTTTCCCAGACACACCCTTGAAGACTCAATGGGACTGTGCACATTGTTTGTTATACAGTAGCTAGTGTATAACTAGCGCTCAATAAATAAGGATTGGTACTGCCTATCCACTTGCTTCCCCAGGAAAAAAACCCTTTTGGATGTCTTAATAGCTGAATTGCCAGACCAGTGTGGCCACATGAAGAGAGGTAACATGGCAGGGGCCAAGAGTATGGACTTGGAACCCAAAAGTTCTGGGTCTGAATCCTGACTCTACCATTCCTGACTGCATGACCTTGGGTAATTTACTTAACCTCTATTCATGTTAGTTTCTCCATCTGTAAAATGGGGATAGAAGCAGGGACTACCCATAGATTTTTAATGAGGATTAGACAAGCTAATATTTAAAGCACTTAGAGCAGTCTCTGGCACATAGTAAAAATATTTGCTAAATATAAATAAGTAATGAAGACCTAGACATTAATTTTATGGTCTCCCCATTCCACAAGCTCAGTGGATTCAGAGCATAATGATGACATGCTGGAACACCTCTATTAATGAGTGTATTAGAGAGATTGCTAATCCCTGTAAAGCCTCCTATTTCTTTACTTTTTTTGTTAGAAAAACATGTTCTGTGGCTGGTAAACAGGAATGATTCTGAGTTAAACGGCCTCCATCAGTTGTGCAGGATTTTAGATTTTGGATCTATAGCCTTCTTCATCCTTCTTACCACTCTAAATTTCTTGGTTAAATTCCCAGCAAGATGAGGATTATTTATAATTTGGCCCTAAGTGCAGCCCAGCAGGAGAACATGTTAATGAGCTCATTAATTAATTAGCTTTCATTTGCATAGTACTTTAGCATTTGCAAAGCCCTTTCAGATTCATTATTTCATTTTATGATCACAACACCCCAGTGAGGAACAAGGCAGGGGTTATCCAGATTTTCAGACAAGGAGTCTGAGGCTCTGTGAGGCTAACTCATTTGCCCCAAACAACTAGCTCAGTGTCAAAACTGGGAGAAAGCTCAGTTAGTTCTCTGCTCATTTTAGGCAGGGATTCTGGAATATTTTAGACCCTCATTTAAATCCTAGCTCTAATCTATATTACCAGTATGATTCTAATCAAGTTATTCAGTCTCTACAATCATTAGTTTTCTAATCTTTAAGACAAAGATAAAAATAGTATCAATTTAATTGAAACTCATATGAATATTAAAGATAATGCACATAAAGCACATACTGCAACTACTTGACCAATGTTAGGTATTGCCATTATTATTATAAAAAAGTGATAATATAACACAGTGTGGGCTATGTAAGCATCACATGCAAAGTACATTGAGAGAATTAAAGAAGTAAGTTTGATCCCTTATATGCAATGGGGGAATTGGAAAAGTCTTATCTGAAGCACAGGAATTGAACCTTGACAGATGAATATAAATTTTTCCAGACAGAGAAAGATGAAAGAAAATTCCAGGGAACAAAACTCTTTGACCCAAACCACAGTGGGGGTGAACCTATTTGCTGTCTTTAGGTAAAGGATAGCAATATGATTAGGGTGTTGGCAGAAGGTAGGTAGTGGTGAATGTGAATATGAAGGTTTGATATACCATAAAATGTCTGTGGTTGTGGTGATTGTTGGAATGTAGCATAGTGACAGCACAGAGTACTTATTGACTAAGTTGGTAGTAGGGATGTGACTTAGTGACAGCCTAAGGAATCTATGGTTAAGATGGTGAAAGGGTTGCAGGCATTGTTATGGCATAAAGTACCTAGTGATTGAGGTAATGACACTTACACATAGTGATAACTTAGGATACCTAGTGGTTAAGATGGTGGTGGGGTTATAGGGACAAGGATGGATAGACTCTGTTGATGAGATAAGCCAGCATGGCAAGGATTAAACTGTAAAGGGTTTGGAATTCATGACAGTAGGTTTGTACTTTTCTGATAAACCATATGAATGATGCTTGTCTACCTTTTTTAAAGAGCAAGCATGATTTTATCTGATCCATGTTTCAGAAAGATTGCACTGACTGGAAGAACATGGAGTGGATTGAAGATGAATCCCTCTATCATAGGAGCAATATTCCTGGCTTATCCTGGAATGTCCTCTAAAAAGAACATGTTTTCTTTTTCTCACTTTTAACTTTTACTTTGCATTTTCCAAGGGTCTATTTGATTTCTAAACTTGCAAAAGAAGGTTTGCAACTACAGGCTTGGAAACACAGTGTCTTATCACCAGAAGGCTTAGATTCATAAATTTATAGAAATTGAGGTTTTAACAGGACCTTAGAGACCACTACTTCAAAATTGGCATGTAATAAATTGAGTAACAATAATCTTTTCACATTCCCCTGGGCCTCTGACTCTGTACACTTGGGAACTGGAAGCTCTGATATGCCTTGTAAGTCACCCAGCTCAGGGACGAATCACATTCATGGATCACCCACTGTTGTATACATAAAGAGCTTCAGAGCCCATACGGTGCAATATCTTCTATACTGTAGATTAATTGATCAAATAAGTTTGAGAAGTGCTACTATGATGGTTAATTTTGATGTGTCAACTGGGCTAAGAGATACCTATATAGCTGATAAAACATTATTTCTGGTTATGTCTGTCAGAGTGTTTATGGAAGAGATTAGCATTTGAGTTGATAGACTGAAGAAGACCACCCTCACCAAAGTGAGTAGGCATCATCTAATCTGTTGAGATCCCAAACTGAGCAAAAAGGCAGAGGAAGGGAGAATTTGCTCTGTTTGCACTAGGAAATCCATCTCCTCCTGCCCTGAGATACCAAACTCTTGGTCATTGGCTCACCTGGTTCTCAAGTCTTTGAACTTTGAATTACATCACTGGCTTTCCCAGATCTTCAGGTGGCAGAGGCAGATCATGGGACTTCTCAGCCTCCACAATTGTGTGAGTCAATTTCTATAACAAATGTCTCTCTCTCTCTCTCTGTCTTTGTCTCAATACATGCATTAGTGCACATGTGCATGCATACACACATACACACGTCTTTCATACTTTAGACAATCACAACTCACACTGGAATATTAAAAGCTCTGCAAGGAAAACAAGAAAAGCAGCAAAGCAAACAAACAAATCAGCATTTCCCCAAATTAATTGACCACAGAAATAGCATTTTCAGAAGAAACAGAAAACCTTTCTACAGCCCACTTTGAGATATTCTGATCAATTCAGTCTTCTAATAATCTGATAAGATCTGTGTGCTTGCTAGAAATACAGAAGTAGTTACTGTGAGAGCTCTGACTAGACTCCAAGTTCAATGTCTGGATGTTCGCATTTTTGTAAAAATATTCCAAGTTCTGAGTCTTCTGGCTTGGATCTCCATTATAAAGATAGATTTGGGAGAGTATCAGGACACACAAGAGCATAGCTATCTATCAGTTATGACTATATGAGTCGCTGGAGAGTTTTTCTCTCTGTAAGTAACCAATATGCACTGGGGTTCTCTTGTTATAAAATGTCTTGAGGAGTGAGGGTTTTATTTTTGTCTCATCCATTTCTTTATCCACATCTTGCATTTGCAGCAAACTCATTGTCATTTCTGTTTTGTCTAAACAAATTATTCTTTCAGAGAACGGAATATTGGTCTGATGGTTTATCAGAGAGACATGTTGGTTAATTTTGTTTTAATAAAATCTAAAGAAGGAGTTTTAAAAAAGAGTTTATTATTTATGAAAACAAGGGCTTAATAGGAAGATCACCACCTTCTTCTCTAATTCTGAGTGCCTTGAAATGAACATACCTTGGATTACAATGGTTTGACAAAGGCAGGCTTGATGCTAATTGATTCTAGCTCTTCTTGGACACAAAAGAAGACTACATTTTCCAACCTCCCTTGAAGTTAATTTAGTAGCATATAACTTGGTTCTGGTCAGTAGAATGCAGGTTGAAGTAATTGTATTTAGATTTCAATATTGCTTTTAAAAATCTCATGTGCTCAATTATTCTTTTTTTCTCTTCCTTTTTTAGTGACCATGAACGTCTTATGTTGAAGATGAGGCCAATCCTGGTGGAAGTTCCTGAGTCACCAGTAGAGAAGAACCAACACAAAATCTACCCAGTCTGCTGTGACTCAACAAGAAGCAAATATGTGCCATGTGAAATTTCTGCGATTCCAGGGTTTATTGCTTATTTCAGCCTTGCCTAGCCTATTCTGACTAATGCAAATAGTGTGTCACTGACTTTAATGTTTTCTAATGTGTTTGAATATTGCCTATAGGGAGGGAGAATTGATTTCTTGAACTGTGAACATTTGTATAGTGCCTCATAAAGAGAGTGCCTCATCTCTACACGCCTCATCTCTATAGTGCCTCATCTCTACTGCCTTTGATACTCCCAACACTCTTTGAGGAAAACCAGGAAAGTGTTCATCACGCCTAGTTTATAGGTGTAGGAGGCAGGGCTCAAAGAAGATAGTTCAAAATAATTCACAGGGGTCAGTGTTTTATCTGAATTTCAAACCCTGCCTTTTTGTCTCTATTTCCAGGGTTTCCTCATCAGGCTCTCTCTGCAAACGAATATGGAGTTAGCAGATAGCAGAGCCAGCCAGGACATCCAGGATGGTTTGTTTCACATTATCTATAATTTGAAGCTAGGATGAATTTAATTATCAAAATTTTGAGCCAATGACATTTCCAAATTAAGAAAAACAAAATTCTTCTAACTATATTCATATATTACTTTGCTGTTCCTGCTAGTTATACATTATTCTTCTATACTTTTAGAGGTTATTCAAGAGATAAAAATAAGTAGTATTTTTGTCTTGCTTAATGACTAATACAAATCTGTACTTTTCCATTTCTTGGAAAATGAAAAGACCTTACAACACTTTAATTCCCTGTATTCATTTCACTACTTTGCAATATTTCAGTGTTCCAGTTTTATAAATATTAAACATCACAAGGTAATTTTTTTGTTATTATTATTTTATAAAGTCATTACTTATGTTAATTTACCACCTGTCTGTTTACATATGCTTCAATCAATATACTTTTTTTCAGACAGAAGTATGTTCTTTAATATTTTCTATGGTGCATATATAGCTGATGGAAATCCCTAAGTTTTATTTGTCTGCAATTGTCTTTATTTGGCTTTCTAAAAACACTGGATATAAAATTTTAGGTGACAGTTATTTTCCTTCAATCTTTGAAAATATCATTCAATTTTCTTCTGGTTTCATTAATTCTGTTGAGAGATCAGCTGCAATCCTTATTGTTGCTCCATTCAAGATAATACACATTTTTATCCTCTGATTGCTTTTAAGTTTCTCCTTATCTCTCTCTCTCTCTCTCTCTCTGTGTGTGTGTGTGTATGTATATATATATGCATACACACATGTATAAATTTTGTCTATATGTGGGGTTTTTTTTGTGTATAAGTTGATGGAGTTTATAGTACTTCTCGAATCTGTGGCTTGATGTCATTCCTCATTTTGGAAAGTTCTTGGTCATTATTCAAATATTATTTCTGCCTATCTCTCTCTCTTCTCCCTCTAGTACTCCAAATAATATATTCACATAACTTGTCAGAGCTTAGCACAATGCCTCTTTGTGTTATACTCTTTTCTATATATTTTTTTGCTATTTTGACCTTTTGTGCCTTAAAGTATACATACCTATTTTTTACTTAACTTCCAGTTTATTAATCCACTCTTGTGCTCTATATAATCTTCTGTTAACCCATCCATTGTGTTCTAATTTCAGTTATTGCATTTTTCCACTCTAGAATTTTCACTTGATTTTCTTTTATGGTTTCTAGTTCTCGGCTGAAATTATTCATTTTGGCATCTATTTTTTAAAAAATATATTGATGCTCTAGAGAGGTTTTACATATGTTTCCGATAGATTGTCAGATTAGGAGTTGATTTTTAAAATGGAATCAGACAGCTAATTTGAAGCTGGGTTTTAGTATTTTTAAGTACTTTTTTAGTTCTTTTTTATCCTTATTCTTGGAATAGAGTCTTTCAAACATCCCAAGAGCAAGCATCCCCTCCTTGTTATTCCCTGAACTCCACTTTTACTTACTCCAGCTATATAAGATTACTCTCTTAAGGTTTTTGGCCTATCAGCCTTTCAACCACTACTTTATGATTAGCTTGGTGAGTTTTTGGCCACTCAGGCACCTTTTTAGAATCAACAAATGCCTCTAGGAGTAATCCAGCACCAAATGTTAGCCTCATTTCTTGGGACTTTCCTTCTCTCTAGAATGGTAGCCTCTCAAGTCTTGGTAGTTCTCAGATATCTCTATAATGAGTACTGTTTTTTAAGTAATGGATTTAACTGACATACTAACTGTTCTCCATGAAATTGTTGGTCTGAAACAAACTACTTTGCTGTAGCCAAAAGCAGAATTCTCCTCCTAAGCACTTTCTGGTAAAATCTTGAGGTTTCTTTCATTCAGGCATTTTCTTTTGCAGAATCTCTGGCTGAATTTAAATTTAAATGTGTATCTTCATGCAAAAATGAGCAGTTATGGCCCCAGAATAGAATTTCTGAAGATTGGTATAATTGAGGAAATGTATCTGGTCTTTAAAACTACAGGAATATACCATGGTTCTGAAAATGTTTCTGATCTGGGAAGGCAAAATGAACTGGGTAATAGAAGATACTCAGTATTAGAATTTTGTACTAGCCCCGTTTGCCAGATGTTTTTCCATTTTTTACTTAAAAAGCTGCCTTTTACTTAGTCAAGAGGAGACAGAGCTGCCTTTTATTTGGCAAATATATATATTTACATCCAGTGCTTGCAAGTGCCTGACATATGTAGATGTTCATATGTCATATATATATGTCTATATAGTAGGTATGGATGCATTGGCTGAAGTTATTTAGTAAAGACAAACCATGTATTTTCCTATTGGCTAGTTGTCTTTCATTGTTTTGATAAAATAATCTCTATCTCTACCTTTCAAGGGAGACTCATCTGTTATCAATGTTTGGCCATTGGCATTTAAGTGCACAGAAACTTGAGCTTAAAAGAAAAGACTGTATTTAAGTCAAATGTCAAGTTCAATTTTTGAAATGGAAATTCCCAGTGCTGTCTGAAGCAATGATCAGAATCTGTACTTAACAAATAATTTTATTTCAGTCAGTGCCCTATAAGTTGGGTTAAGACTGACTTTTTCTTTATTAGATTCTCTATGGAGAAAAAAATAAAACCCCTCATTTCTAATTTGTATCAGGTGACACTGTGCTGACATGTTATCTGCTAAAATTGATGCAACACCCTTGCTAATCTGAAGTAGAATTGTTTTGCAACAATTTAGAACGTAGCTTGGGAATTAGCTGTTCAGCAAATCTACATTAAAATTAATTTGATAAAGTATACATTAACATTCTTGACACTTCTCTGAGCATAGATTTTAATAGATCAGTGTATGGGGGGCTTGGGCAGTAAAATTAAAACCTCCTCAATGAGATGGGGAGAAAAACTTGCCATCTCACCCTCCCACACTGCAGGACTAAACCTTTCAGCTATCAGTACAGTACATCAAATTTAAGAGTCTTTAAATATTAAATATCAGTGTGCACCATGAAATGTAATAAACCCACTTTTCAAATAATGTTTCATTCTCCGACATCAAAATGTGTGAGGAGTTTTCTTTTAAATATACTGTAGAAGTTAATTAAGTTCACTCAAGTTTATTACACAGATTCACTAAGACTACATTGGGATATTTACGACCAACTCAGAATGCAACTCAGTGAAACTTTTGATATGTTGATAAGTGATAAGGGTGTCATTTAAGGTTTATTTTTTAATAATAATTTAATTGTCATTGTAAAATGCCTCATAGTTAGGACAGATTAAATTGCCACCAAAACCATTACTAAAATTCATAACCTCTATAAATGTAAAGTGTTTGCTGCTGTGTCATAAATAACAGCACTTGTTCCAGGAAAATGAGGTGCTGGAAATAAATTAAGAAAACTCAAACATATAAATGCATTAGATTGCAACAATTTCTGGTTGCTGATGGGAACACAGCTGAGTGGGGTGGTAGATTCTTTTACTGAGCCAGGATTACTTATGATCTTAATAAATCTTTGGTACTGGAGGATTTCTACTTTGTTTTTTGTTTTTTTTTAACCATTCTGGCACATTTGGAAGATACTATCTTTCCTGATGGAAAAGTAGCAAGTGAGCCTGGGAAAATTAGAAGAAATTACCTCACTAGCAAGGTGACCTTGTCTAAATTGCATGGCCTTCTTGAGTTTCGTGTTCTTTTTTTTTTTTTTTTTTTGAGTTGGAGTCTCACTCTGTTGCCCAGATTGGAGTGCAATGGCTGCTCCCGGGCTCCGCATCCTCGACCTACTGGGCTCCGGAGATCCTTCTGCCTCAGCCTTCCAAGTAACTGGAACTACAGGCACGTGCTACCACACCCGGCTAATTTTTTGATTTATTGTAGAGATAAGGTCTTGCCAAGTTGCCTAGGCGGGTCTCGAACCCACAGACTCAGGCAATTCACTCACCTCAGCCTCCCAAGGCGTGGGATTACAGGCTGAGCCACCGAGCCTGACTGAGTTTTGTGTTCTTTGTCTGCAAAATACAGTCGTTTTCCCCTTTTTTGAAGACAGAGGATCAAATTTGGTTTTCTCATGAGGTTTTTTCCTGTTCTTATATCCACTAGGCTTGTTTGAATGGTGACCTTCCCTGGGAAGCATTTTCTGGTTTCTTAAGTAGGCTTGGACTTTCTTTTTTTGCCATTCATCAAATGCCATTTATCATGTGGCTGTTATTATATGCTCAGAGGCTGGTTTTGATCATCAGGGCATGAACCGCTCAAAACTAGAGACTGTGCTGCTCATATTTGTATTTCTTACCTGTGACGCAGTAGGTGCATAATGGATCTTAATGAGATAAATAGATCAATGTGTCATTTGGTTTATTTGAAACATATTCTTTTCATATGTTTAAGAAGAATGCACTGGTCATATAAAAGAGTCTCTTAAAGTTTTACCTTTTGGCACACGGCAGTTTGGTGTCAGGGGCAAGGCTGGCTTGGTCCTGGAATGGGTTTTTAGGAATGTTTGGGACAGAAGATTGAATAAAAGGACTGGCTGATTTATCCACTGAACTAGCATCTGTCTAAACATATTGAGCTGATAAATGATGCAGCTGCCATGCAACTCATACAGAGAAGTAAACATGGGGGCCATATGTAATTCATTGTGTGTGTTAATTAGAAATTTAAAAAATATATAGAAGAAGTATAAAGGGTTTAGAAAATCGATCACTAGAGGCATGGGTCAGTAGGTAGAGCTGGTATATGCCTTCATTAAGAAATATCACCTGGGCTGACTTCTGCTTTTGAGTGAACTCCTGGGTTTCACACAGTGAGGGGAAAAATCAACATGAAGTTGAGAACGAAAAGATTTGTATTTTAGTGCTGTCTCAGCCGCATTCTTTCTCCATGACCTTGAGTAAATAACTTTTTCTCTGTGGGCCTCAGTTTCCTTGACATGTAAAGTGGTTATTGTGATGATCCATGAGTTTCCTTCCATATCACATATAGCATGACTCATCTCTGGATGGCCAGATGGCACTCCGAAAAGGGAGAATTGTCAAGTCAGAGATGTGGAGAAATGAAATTTCCATTTTTGGCAAAATGAAACACGAGGTCATCAAAGTTGGAAGGTGGAGATGACCTAGCATTTCCACTTCCTCAAAGCTGAGTTCTCATTGTTCTTTTGCAGTCAGAACCAAACTAGGAAATGATTATAAACTTGCAAGACACCCAGGATAAAAGGAGATTGAACAAGAATGAAAAAGTTCAACTTCCTGGCCCTTTCAGCCAATTAGAGCACATACCTTCTATGTTGGGTGTCCCCACTGTGTTTAACAACCCAGCAGGAAATAACCTTAAAGAGATTTCACAATTCCTCTCTTAGACATGAAATAAAACAAAAGAATCCTTATTAGTGGGTTGAAAACCTAGGGACAGTAACCAGGAAAAAATAATAAAGTTATAAAAGTTCTTTCCTTTTTAATAGAATTTTGTGTTAGTACTGTAAATTAATGTAAATGTCACTTTAAAAGAGAATACAGAATAAAATCCTAATAAAGTTTGATGGCACCACAGGGGTGTTGAGTAAATTGAGAGAATATCTGATTAGATTTCAAATGGTGCTTTTTAATTTGTAGGCCTTCTCTTCTCCCAGTTTATTAGATGTTTTGGTTCAGACTGAACTTCCTGAGCTAAAAGAGACTGCATCTCACCTCACTTCTAATTCCGTATTAACTACTGGATCACAGGAATATTGTTTAGCATTTTTGTAGGTTCTGTTTTTATAAGTGCTTTGAGTTATTAGTCAATTCTTATGAGAAAATTAAGTGGAAGGACTTGCCAACAAAAGACCAACAAAATAATTTGTAGCCCAGGGAGGCTAAGTAAACTGGGATCATGCAACAAATTGAAAGCTCATGCAGTTTCTGGCATGAGTCTGTCAGTGCTATCTTTGAGTCTATCAGAGATTCTAGAAGGCAGAGAGATCAAGCCTATCTTACCTTTGTGTAAGCTGCCTGACCAGGCATATGCACATGATGGTCATGTTGTCAATTGCTGATTGGATTGTTGGTTCTTCCAGCATTAGATTATAAAAACATTTTTTATTGAGAACTCTTTAGTACCAGAATGATTCACATAGACACCTTAATACTGGAGACTTTGCTAATCACTGTCACTTACGTCTCATTAGGATCTCCAAACAACCAGAGACCGTGGGAGGGAATATTCTTCATAATTAATGGAAAACGTTCCTGGTAGCATAGTCAGAACATTAGACATCTAGTTCTGTCTTAGCCATGCTCTAGCTGGGTGACCTTGGGCAAATCCCTTCTTTACTCTGGTCCTCAGTTTCCTTTTATGTATGAGTGGATTAGATTAGATTCAATGTGTTCCACTAAGCACTGGTCCCATGAGACACTTCTTGATAAAAGCAGCTATACTCACCATGACTAAGTATGCTTGGATAAAGATGTGAACCATACTTACCCTGAAGAGGTACACGGCACACTAGAATTCAACTTATTCTTATCAAAATGTTTGTGACTTAAGAAGTCCATTTCTGAGAAATTCCCATTTACATCCTTTCATGTTTTGTGACAGATACTTTGACAGTTGTTGGACAAGATGGACTCAAAGAACTCTTTCAACTCTAAGATTTACTGTTTGTGGGTGACTGCTTATCTTTTACAGATGAGAAAATCAGAGAGTAAGTAAACAATAAAATCAAAGTCACATATTAGTTGTTAGTTAAAACCCCCATATAAGTTTTATCCTACAAATGTTGGAAAGCCACATGGCCTATCTATCCAACATGGCTACATTTACATTTGAAACTATTCTCAAATGATGAATAAGTCCCCAGCTTTCTACAAGAGCCTTTATTGAGGAAGTTCATTGTGCAAAATAGGGTAGGACTAGGGCAAAAATGACAGTTAGGGTGTACAAAAGGCAGTTCTTATAGGTCCAGAGCAGGTTTGTCTGACTCTCTTAAGTCAAGTTAGGGAGAGTTCTTGTGCACATGTCTCCATTATGACACTTGTTGCATTTTCTTTTTAAATTATGTGCGCTTTCTAAAAACATTAATTTTAAAGATATGGGGTACAAGTCAGGTTTGGATACATAAGTGGTCTATAAACAGGTGAAGTTTGGGCCTCCCACTAGATCTCACTTTGCCTGGATTGGAATCATACACCCTTATTGAGGCTGTGTGCCCCACTCTCCCCTACCAGTGTCCTGCTGCTGCCAACCTTTTCTTTTACTATTATAATAGGTATTCAGGGTACATTCATGAGTGAGAACATGTGGTACTCTGTTCTTTGTTTCTGTGATAGATCACTGAGTGTTATAGATCTAAATCCATCCAAGTTGCTGCAAAGTCCATCATTTTGTCCTTTTTTGGTGGCTGCATAATATTCTATCATGTATGTGTACCACATTTTAAAAATCCAGTCCAGTTTTGATGGGCAACATGGTTGGTTTCATGTTTTTGCTATTGTAAATAGTGCTGCAATAAACGTGTGCACAGGTATCTTTTTCATAAAATGATTTGAATTCCTCTAGGTGTATTCTCAGAATGGGGATTGCTGGAGCATAAGGAAGGTCAATTTCTAGTTCTTTTAGGAATTGCAACACTCTTTTCAACAAAGGTTGTACTAGTTTGCCTTCCCACCAGCATTGTAGAAGCGGTCCATTTCTCTGCATCCTTGCTAGCATTTGCTGTTTTTTTGTTTTGTTAATGATGGTCATTCTTACTGGGGTTAGGTAATATCTCAATGTGGCTTTGATTTAAATTTCTCTAACGAAAAGCTGAACACTTTTGCATGTGTCTGTTGACGGCCTGTTTGTTTTCTTTTGAGAAGTGTCTTTTCATGTCTTTTGCCCACTTTTTAATGGGGGTGTTTATTTTTTTCCTTTTGGCACACTTGAGTTCCTTGTAGATCCTGGATTTCAGACCTTTGTCAGATATACAGTTAACTAATATTTTTTCTCATTCTGTGGGCTGTCTCCCCACTCTCTTGATGGTTTCTCTTGCAGATCTTCTCTAAAAATCCCTTAAGAATTCAGTGTTCCTAGCATATCAACTGACACATAGTTGGTACTCAGTATCACTTCTGAAACTGGAAGAGCAAGTGAATGTGTAGATGAATGAACAATTCAAATGCTAATTGGAAGTTTAAACATTTTAAAGCCGTGTCTCTGATGTCACTGGAGTAATGGGACAGGATTGAAGTAACTTGGTCAGATAATTTAGCCCAAACTGATTGTTTTTAGCTCAATTATCTACCTGTGAATCTTCTGTTATCTTCAGTTTTGTTTTAACCTTATCTGGTTATCTACCTTGGAGGTCTTCCATTAACACAACACATTGATCCTAAGCACAGACATGTTCCCTTTCTTGGCTCTATCTCCTTCTTTTCTAAGAAAGGAGTTGTTCCTTGTGTTTGTAAGAAATGGAGGCCATTCAAAAATATTTCTAGTGGGATGACATTGTGTCAGAAAATAATATTAGGTACAGGGAATATGGTGATTCGTGAACTAAATGGAGGAAGGAGAAGGTGCTACAATTCAGGACAGAAGCATCTAACTCAGCCTTGGAAGTCAGGGAAGGATTTATGGAGGAAATGAGAGCTAAACTGAGATCTGAAGAATACGTAAGAGTACACACACTCCCACACACACACACACACACACA
The DNA here is from genome assembly GCF_000164805.1 of Carlito syrichta. Lineage (NCBI taxonomy): Eukaryota > Metazoa > Chordata > Mammalia > Primates > Tarsiidae > Carlito > Carlito syrichta. The sequence continues at coordinate 929,133 of NW_007252774.1, read as the reverse complement.
CACACACACACGGTAAATGAAGTATTGCAGATGAAGGAACAACAGGTGAAAAAGTCTGAACATGTGAAAAAAGCAAATGACATTTGGGGAGTTGGAAGCTGTCCTGGATGGCTGGAGTAGAGCATGTGAAGGAGGAGGTAAGAATGAGGAGGTTGGCGCTATCAGCATAGAGTAGTGGATAGCAGAGTGAATCGTATGCCGTGCCTAGGTGTATGGGCATCAGTGAACTAGGGAGTGCAGGAGGGTTCCATCAGGTATATGACTGTTGCCTTAGCACAAATTGGCCAGAACTACATTCCAACTGCAGAGAGGAGAATAGACAAAAGCAAAACAGAATGCAGGGAGCCCAATCAGAAATTTTCCACAGTCATTGAGGAAGTAGCTACATCTTGGGCTAGGGTAGTTACAGTGAAAATAAAATTGTTAGTCTTTGAGGTTTTTGTTAGGAAGTTGAATCAAATTGGAAGTTAAATTAGCCTGATGATTAATTATGTGAGTGATGAGTGAGAGATATGAATTAAATATGACTCCCTATTTTCCCATCTGACATCCAGGTGAAAATTGATAGATACCATTCATTGATATTAAAAAAACAGGAGGAGGAGCAGAGTTTTAATGCTGAGGATTTCATGAGTTGGGATCTAAGACATGTATTCTCTTCCTGCTTCAAAACAATTTGTTAAGGACTGTAGCCTCTTATTAGTTTAATTAATGTGGCACTCAGTATACAAAGCACACTATATATAAAAAAGTTTAGGTTCTATACTTAAGAAAGAGCCTATTTATTTGACTTTGTATCTATCTATGAATGCGTTATTAAGGTCTGCTCAACTTAAGTGAAGTATAGTAATGTTTTGAAACAACTAATGGTTCATCAAGTTTTAAAAGTGAGGACACTTGCACCTTTGGGCAGTAGAATAAACAAAGTAATAAAAAATGCTTTAGAAAATACTGGTGAGCTATTTGGATTTTATGTATTTTTGACTAGTTGGAAAGACAGTGGAACAGGTTTTGCTTCAGTATGTTCCCTCACAACTAAAAGTATTGGTTTTGAGGAGAAATTCCTTAACCTAAATGGCTTATTTGAAATGCCTCTAGACAAGTGTGACCAGAAAGTAAATGAAACTTAACAGGTGATGGACGTTTCCATTGGAGAAATTTGGAATATTTTTTCCTAGAGAATAGATGTAGAGAAGATAACAATAACTGTTCATAAACATACAGATTGCTCTTGTAGGTAAGTCATGGTTGAGGTTTATAGATGGTAAAGTGGAAAGATAAACGTTTTAGAGTTGTACATGGTTGGCTTCTATCTCAGACTTTAATTAATTGTATGACCTTGATGAGTCCTTCAACTACCCCAGGTCCAGTCTCCTCACCCATAAAACAAGATAGTAATGCCTCAATTGCAAGGCTGAATTAAGGAGAAAGGAGAATGTGATCACTGGTCCACTATTATAAGTGTATGATTCTAACTCCTTAATCTGATTCATCTGTATTCTTCTTTCTGATCTCATAGCAACCATCCTCATGAAATCTTATGTCTATGATCTGAACCTATCCTAACTGTTTTCTTGGCTTCTTGTCTTGTTCTCTCCAACTACCATCTATACTGTTCACAGAATGATCTTTCTAAATTTCAAATATAATCATATTTTTCACAAATTAAAAATCCTTCAACAGCCCCGCTTTAGCTATACAATAAAGTCCAAACTCTTTAGTATTTCTTCCAAGTCCCTGGATGATCTGGCTCCTCAGAGCAATACTGAAAACTGTCAATCTGGGCTTCAGATAGATCAAATCATTTGTGGTTCCCCAAATTTGACTAGTATTTTGAGACATTTATGACTTTGCTCAAGTTTCTCTCTTTTCTTTTAATGTTATTTTCCCTTCCCTTTCTGCTCCCTTAAAAACATCAAAGATCTACTATGACAAAGAAGGCATGAAAGCATCCCATTCCATTTTATTCCAGGGAGATTATATTTTACAGGTTCCTCTGAATTTAGGTGTGTTCATGTGATTTAATTCCAGGTAATGGAATGTAAGTGCAAGTAATGTTTGCTGTACATATGTCAACCCCTAAAACCTTCTGTGCAAAGTTTCACTAAATTTTTTTCTACCCTTATCTACTGCTGGGATACAGATATGGAAGAGGACCCTAAGTCCTTAGAAGATGCTGATGTTATTAAATAGAAGGGGTTGGGATATTGGAATGACTGAATGGAGTCCAGGCTTTGGTCAGCCATCAGTGTATTATTAGAGGAGTAAGCAGTAAGTTTTTCTTATTTAAGCCAACGATATTTGAAGGTGGTTTGTACAGCTGCTAGCCAGCTGTTAGCCGACCTTAAATTATTATGCCTACTCAGTTTTCAGGTTCTCTTTCAAAAGTCTCTGAGTACAAATCCCTGATTTATCACTTTCTGCTCCTGTGTGGCAAGTCACTTAGCCACCCTATGTCTTGCCATATAACAAAATATCCTTTAGTTTATGGCATTGATTGAGGATTAAGTAAGATAACCCATGCAAAAATGCCTGGATCAGAGTGAGCACAGAATAAATGTCAGCTTTTATTTTGATATAATATTACCCTAGACATGAAAATCCATTATTGATGATTTTCAAACTCATAACCAACAATCCTGAGAAATGACCTTAAATGCTTCCCCCATAGTTCTGATGAAATATTTTAGAACATAAGTTGTAAGAAATTCATGAAATGGTAGTGAATAAAAAAAATCACCTGGAATGTCTTCCCTGAAGTCAATCTGATGAAAAGATAATTTTGATGGAATGACCATCAAGGTGTGATCTTGGAAAAGAGAAGCTTTAGTAGTTATGAGGAGAAGCCAGGGACTGAAAATGACAAACATCATGAGATGAAGTTTTATTGTTACCCTTAGTCTGCTCAAAACTTTGTCACTGAAATAACACAGACCACTAACCATCTGTTCTCTAAGATCCATGACTCATGCATTTCATGCTCTTCAAATCTAGTGTTTAAAAATCATTAACTAAAAAAAAACATTAACCATGCAAGGTTTTTATAAGAAGCTCCCACCTACCAATTGCATTCAACACTACAATTTGTTGTGTATTCTTCAACACTTACTGGGATGTTTTGCTAACTATCCAATCAAAGTAGCAATTAACTCAGTTTCCAAAGTGCCATGGGAAAAAAATGCAGCCTTTGGTATAAAGACAAACCTGCTTGAAATATAGTATCCATTCCTTATTGTCTATTTGAAGTTGGGTCATTTACTTTAACTCACTGAGTCTCAGTGTCACAACCTACAAAATGAAGGTAATGATATAAACCTTGCTAGATTTTTTGTAAGAATTGGAGATAATTAATATAAAGTGACTGGCACCTGACATTAATAAATAAAATGAGATACCATGCTGTATATTTATATCTATGCATGAATTTATAGATTCATATAGATATCAATATATTTTTTCTCTTTTTTGATTTAGACCCCATACAGTGAGATGCTAAAATGGCTAAATCTTATATGACTTTTATAAAATCATGCAGAATTTTGCTCACAATATATTCAAAATTCATAGCAGTATTCTGTAACTTGAGTCTTTAATATAAGTACCAATATACGCTCCATGTTACATATCTTCATTTGTTTACTCTTTAAGGCAAACAGGCTGAATTGGGTTATATATGAGTTAGGCGTTAGGTTAAAGCTGTGAGTAGCAAAGACCCTAAATGGAGTGGTTTAAAGTAAATTAAATTATTTATTATTTTTGACATAAAATAAGTCTGGGGATAGGTGGTTTTCATGACTGGGATAATGATTCCAAGATGTTATCAAAATATAGGATTTGACCCTTTTAATTTACCATTCTAGGTTATTAATTTCATCTTCAGGCCTCTCCATGGTCAGATAGTATCTAGATCTTTAGCTCTTGCATTCATATCGTGAGTTGTAAAAAAAAGGAGGAAGACAGAAGAGTTGAAATGAACCCTGCAAAATGAATTAACCCTCGTTGAGCAGTCTTTCTGGAAGTCCACATGCCATTCCCTTTTTTTTGTTGTCTGAAACTTGATCATATGGTTACATCTAACTGCAAGGAGGTCTAAGAGATATAGGCTTTTATTCTGGGTGTCAGTGTTCAAAACTAAAAAAATGTTTTTTTATTACTAAAAAGAAATAAGAGAAATCATGTTAGGGTGAAACGGTGAACAAGACTGGAAGATACTGTAAGTATAAACCAGCAGTTCGAAGAGATTTCGTCCCATGAATCACCTCCAGTTGATTGATAAAGACTTCCTGAGCCGACTGTTGAGTGGGATGCTAGAGCTACAAATAAGGATCCTGGGGTGGGGGTGAGGGAATGTACCTTGGCTGGTTGGGTGCCCCTAGTGGCTATAGATTGGATAGAGGTGGATGACAGTAGTCATATCATGAGTTTGCTATCCTTGGTTTAACTTGAGGAGTGATGAAATTTTAGCCAGAGTGGTATGGAAAGAGTAGGGTTTTTTTTTTTCTTCACACAATAATAATGACAAATGTTTGTGTTTATTCGACATTATAAAAATGCTTCTCAAATTATTTTCTTATTTGATTTCCTCCTTCAAAAAAGATGGTATGGGCAGAGATTATTATCATCTGTATTTGACATTTGAAAAAGTAAACTCAGATGGGTGAAACAAAATATATAAGGTCACATAGCTATCAAATGGCTGAGCTAGGATTTATACGTCAGTCTCCTGATTACAAGTATTAAGCAATTTACATTGAACTTGACACACACTGAGAAGCAGTGTGGCTCTGGGGTTAGACAAAAGTAGGGTTTAATCTATGCTCCACCCTTATGGGATCATTTTGTTTTTAAAAACAGTGGTAATCCTTTTTTTTTGGTATACAATTCTACGTGTACACACATATGCATAGACTTGTGTAAACACCACCACAAACAGGTTGCAGTACACTTCCAGTATCATAATCTGCGTGTGTGAGTCCTTTGAAGGACATACTGTGAAGCTAGGGGAATGTTTCTGCCTCTGTTGCTATTGATGGTGAAAGTTCAAGATGGCAGTGAGGAGCAAACTCATCAGTATATCATGGGTATATTGGCTAGAAAGATTTGAGTTGCGAGTAACAGGGAATAAAAATAAAGATGGCCTGAGCTCAAAGGAAACATTTTCTCACATATTGAGAAGTCCATGAGTGTAGTGAATTGTAGGTGCCATGTGTCAGTGTCTCTGGCCTTCTTTATGGTTTTCTTGGCTCTATATATTAGCTTCACTCTCAGAATGTTCACAAAATGCTATAGATGTTTCATGTGTCACTTTCTGATGCAACATATTCAGAGTCATGAAGGTCATATCATTTGCTGTCTCCATATTGGAGTATGATATCCTTGTTGAGACAATCTCTCTCTCATGTGTCAATGACCAATAGTAGGCAACATGCTGATTGGTTAACTAATCCTGGGCAAAGGGAATAGGATATGCCTGAACAATTTAAGCTAATCAGGATAGAGCAGATAGGGCTAGAATTGTGTCATCTTTCCATGAAATACAGTTTTATGGTAGACTCTCATAAGATGTGGGAAGGGGAATTACGGATAATGAATAGACAATAAACAGGAAGACTGCAGGTAGATTTCTGTTGATAGTTCACATCCTACTGTTCCAGATCACTGCATCACTGTTTGAACCAGCATAAGAGTCAATTATCAGTTCATTACAATATTTCCTATCTGAGCCTTTTAGTCTTGTTAGAGCGTGTGTGTGTGTGTGTGTGTGTGTGTGTGTGTGTGTGTGTGTGTGTGGTTAGTGAAGAGAGTGAGGAAGGAAGAAAGATCACAAAACATCTGTTAGGCATATTGTATGGAAGGAACGTGCTTGAGTTGTACAGTGAAAATAGTATATTGTCTTATTGCAAAGAAAATAAAAATCCCACCAGGATGTCATTAGTTACAAATCTATGTATCACTCCATTCAGTAGTTCTAGTAAGACAATTATTCCAAATTCAAACAAGGTCAAGAAGAAGGAATTAGTTTATTTGAAATAAAATAATGCAATTTATTCAAGAGTTTCCTTTTCACTGTGTTTAGGTAAAGAACAAAGTTGCTGTACAATTAGTGTGTAAATCACTCATCTGAGAAGTTGAATGTTGGTTCTTTTTATGTTTATTTTTTTGTTAGGACTTTCCAGTGACTGGTTGGTAGGGGATAAACGTTTCCAACAAATTTTAAATAGTGTTTTAGGAATTTTCATTTAGTGCTGACAAAAGATGAACTCAGAGCAATAAGACATCTTAACAGAGGTCAACCGGTAAATCAACACTAGAACTGGGGTTGTTAGCTTGATTCACACTTCATTTAATCTAGTCCATTCTGTTTATCATTTTCAAAGAATGCTTATGCATGTGTGAACTCCTTGGGGGCAGAAGCTATGGCCTATGCATCTCTGTGTCCCTTGGCATTGCCTACTATAGGGTCTGGTGCTTAATAAGTGCTCAGTGAACATTGGCTGAACCTTGGCACCTAAGATTTCTGTGTCTATCTTATCCTTAGTCTGTCTCCTATCTTTGTATATATCAAATAAATTTATTTATCACACCTGTTCCTTTCACTGAGTCTGCCTCAGGTAATGTAGAAATTTAAAGCTATGGGAGTCCTTGCTGTTTAATTTCAAAGGATGTAGAAAAATTTATTTTTATATAGTTAGATAACAAACAGGTTTTGTAAAGACCAAAAATTACCATCCATTTATGCTAATAGGATAAACTGAAGCACAAAATTGAATGATCTTGCCCAAGGTCACTGAGGACACGGCAGCCCTAGACGAGAGTTGCAGTTAATTCCAGATGGATGTTCTATTGTCAGTGTTATGTGGTACAGTTTGATATTCCTAGGAAAGTTGTCAACTAAGATATGCATTCCATCCATTGATGTCTGAAATCTTGCCATTAATGTTTGGTCCCTTTGCACTACGCTTCTACTTTAGCATTATGTTTACTTAACACTTTTTTAGTTTACAAACTACTTTAAACATCTTATTTGATCCTCATAGCAGCTGGGAGAATTGGACAGGGCAGGGATAATTAACCCTGTCTTGGAGATTAGGAGACTGAAGCTCAGAAAGTTTAAATAACTTGGGAAGCCAAGGGGCCCTGAAAGCTGTGACTATGTTGCCTTCTAATTAATAAATCTTTTGTCACTGCCCCCTCACACCCTGAAACCCCACCTTATTTCCGCTGGTTGGAATTAATTCATTCATGATATGTATTCTAGACATCTGACATACCCTGTTACTATAGCATGCGTCTTCTTCTGCATTGTTTTTGGAGAATCTCAACACTTCTAGGGAACTTGAAGTTAGTCTGATCTAACTAGACATCTGATGCTTAAATTTTACCTATGCTCTCCTTTATAAGGAGTTATCCAGACTCCTTGAATACTTACATCGACAGAGACCTCACCACCGTTGAAGCAGCCTGTTTCCTTAGGAAGCCCTCTTATAAAACTCCCCCTACTTTCTTTGGGAGAATGTAAACTCTTTAAGGACAAGACTGGGTATCCTTATCTTTCCTGCATCTCATCCACTTTCTCCTGTTGTAGCAGAAACTCAATAAAAGTTTGTTGAATGAATAAATCAGTGCATGAACGGTTGGATGAGTTTCTAATAAAAGCTTCAAACAGCTCTGTCTAGTATCTTTCAGAAGCTATTGACCTGACATGCAAGGTGTTTTTAGTTGTTAATTTATTTTCCTCTGGTTGGGGTTTTGGAATCCCTAATGTAAATATTTTTGAAATACAAAGCACAAGCCATTGGTCTGGCCTCTCATAAACTATATGCATATCATAACTGAATGCAAGAAGATGAGAGATATGAAAGTATAATAATATATGGAACAGCCAGCAGCAGGGAGATATAAACTGATAACTGGTTGCAGAAAGATAACAGCTAAGTCAGGGGAAAAGCACAGATGTTGTTTCTTACTGGAAAGGAACAAACAACAGAATGATTAGTTGGGGGCAGTAAGTGTGGTGCAGGCAGAGGTAGGCCATCTTAGTGGTTGAGCTCATGCACACTGGCAGAGACTACATTGTTATTTACTTAGCTGCATGACCCTGGGCAAGCCACTCAACCCCTCTATCATCCAGCTTCCTCATATAGGAAATATAGATTAATTGAGTTAATTTATGAAAAGCACCTAGAACAGGACCTGGAGATTAAGTTATCTTTACCAAGGGATTGGTGGTCAGGTAGCCTGGGTTCTAACCCTGGTCTGCCTCTAGCTAGCGGTGTGATTTGATCTCCAGGTGTGTTATATCAGAGTCATCCACAATAAGAGGATGACAATATTCTGAAGAGAATGGTTATGATGATTAAATGAGATAAATACACAATCCTGGCTGTTAGTTAGTTGTCAACTTCTCTGAGGTTCAGATAACCTGGTTGGAACACTGCTTTTTGTGTCATCTGTGAATGAACAAACATTTCTCAAAATATCTAGGAGTTTCTGGAGCAGTTATATCCCTAGCACCACTTCAAACTTAGAGCTCCTCTACTGTCAAGAACTGACTTTTTTTTGGCATCATGTTAACTCGGAGACAAGGCTCAGTCTCTCTCTCTCTCTCTCTCACTCTCTCTCTCTCTCTCACTCTCTCTCTCTCTCATTTTCTCTTTCTCTCTCTCTCTGTTTTGATAACAACTACAACTAATCCTCACTCATAAACTAGGTAGACACTGATGACTTGAAGGGTATGTGTGTGTTTATGTATGTGTTGGGAGAGGGGGAAAAGACACATTCACACATATTGCCTTCCTCTGCTATCTTCTCTTCATTTCCTAACATCCAGATTGTCAAGGAAACTCCAGTTATCCTGTCTTTTATAAAAAAAAATTGATCTCCTCAGATGTTTTGACACCAGCTGATATTCAAGTGTGAAGTCCCATCTTCCATACTAAGCATTTATTAAGGAATTTTTCCAAATAAAGACAGTCTCTTCTTTCCATCTCCAAATTCCACTGGTAAATACATAAAACTTGACTAGGTCTTCAATACATGTTACTTTACCCATATTCACTTTTGAGTTAATAACTCCCTCTCCGTCACTCCCATTTACTCCCTTTCACCTGGGATGATAAATTGTGTTTCCTGAAGACTGGAGATACATCATCCTAAACACTGAAAACACAGCACAGTTCAGCCATTTCCCATTGGAAGCCAGGATAAATGTCATCCAAACTTGCACTAAACCCTGACTCAGACCCAGCTGACATTGATAACAAGGGGGCTAGTCACTCTGAATGGAGGATCTAAAAATGTTCAAGGAACAAAGGGACCAATCAGGCAATAAATACATGAAGAGGAGTCATCCAAGTGCAGAGAAAAAAGGAAGAAAAAAAACTGGCCTGAACATTTCTCTGCAGACTTTGACACCGCCTCTCTTATTACGCTCTGATAACTCCCCAAAGGCCAAGCCTCCTGTGATGGAAGGAGAGGAAACAACTGGATAATTTTTGTTCTAAGAAAGAAACAAGAGCCCCCTCCCCCATCTGTTTTAGAGATTTTGGAAAGTGATAGCAGCTTAATACTTTTTTCAAAAGGTGTTAGAATGAAAGAACCTCGTGCATTTGCTCCTAGGTTGCCACCATCTGCCCTAGAGAACAATACTCCAAAAAGGTGAACTTTCATACATCCAACTAAATGCAAACTGGCACTGAGAACCAGACACTGTGTTAGACACCTTAAATCTTGGAGACAGAAACAATCCTTGCCATCATAGTATTAACACATTAAGCAATTAGTTAAGTAAACTACTGTAGTTTTTAAATGCATATTATAAATTGCTACAGGCTGCCATTCAAGTGTAATAGGGAGCCTTAACTTAGTTTGAGGGATCAGTGAGGTTGTGCTTGAGGAAGGAACAACTGAGTTGACATCTGCAATGATTTACATTTTAACTTGGCTGGGCTATATAGTACTCAGTCATTTAATCAAACACTGACATTAGTGTTGCCACAAACATATTTTATAGATGGGGTTAACACCTACAATCACTTGACTTTATGTTAAAAGCGCTTACCTTTGAATAATGTGGATGGGCCACATGCAATCAGTTGAAGGCTTTAAGACTAAAATGAAGGTTTCCTAGGTAGAAATAAATTCTGACTCAAGACTGCAATATCTACTCCTTCCTGAGTCTGCAGTCCATTGTAGCCTGCCCTATAGATTTCAGATTTGCCAATCCCACAGTTGTATGAGCCAATTACTTATTAAATAAATAGACATATACATTTTAAACACACAATAGCACATAATCTCTTATTGGTGCTGTTTCTCTGAAGACCTCAACTGACACAACATCTAAAGACAGGTGAAGAGTGAAGAGAAATTGAGGAAACATGTTCCAGGAAGAGAGGACAACCTATGTGAAAGTCTTACTAACCATTTCTCATTTGATGCCATTGTTGCCTCTGACGGCATGCTTTCAGAATGCCTCAGAACAGCTGTCCCCAACCTTTTTGGCATCAGGAACTGGTCTTGTGGAAGACAGTTTTTTCACAGACTGGGGTGGAGATGGTTTTGGGTTAATTCAAGTGAATAACATTTATGGTGCACTTTATGTCTATTGTTATTACATTGTAATATAAATGAAACAATTATACATATCACTATTTTAAAAAAGAGGCACAGGCCAGGCGTAGTGGCTGAAGCCTGTAATCTCAGCACTTTGGGAGGCTGAGGGGAGAGGATTGCCTGAGCTCAAGGGTTTGAGACCAGCCTGGGCAGCTTGGTGAGACCTCATATCAAAAGATTAGCCGGGCATGGTAGCATGCCTATAGTTCCTGCTATTTGGAAGGCTAAAGTGGAAGGATCACCTGTGCCCAGTGGGTCAATGCTGGGGTGGCTGTGAGAATGCCACTGCACTTCAGCCTGGGTGACAGAGTGAGACTCTGACTCAAAAACATAAAATTAAATTTAAAAAATTTTAAAAAGGCACAGACAGAAGTAGTAAATAAATAACGGACAAGCCATGTGTGGACTAAAATAAGTTTTGGATTCTGACTCAAAACCTGCCACCAGATATAGCCATACAGTTGAAGTGCATCAACTCACTTGTCACTCACTGATAGGGTTTTGATATGAGTCTGCAAGCAATTGATTTATTATTGTTTCTTTTTTTATAATCAATATTTTTTATTATGATGTTGTGGGGACAGTTAAGGGTTAGGTATACAAATACATTTCATTCAGGCACCCTATTGATAAGAGGTACTTCCCCATGCCCAGACAGATATTTGCTACCGTTAATCCCATCTCCCTCCCCCGCCCATAGTTTCCCACTACTGTCAGTCATTTTCTTATAGTATTAGGTTGGATGTTCAAGGTCCATTATATGAGTGAGAACATGTGATACTCGGACCTTTTGCAGTCAAACCTCACTGTCAATGTTAATCTGTATTTGTAACCACTCTCCAGCCACTAGCATCACCCCTCAAGTTCCACCTCAGATCATTAGGCATTCGATTCTCATAAGGAGTCCTTTGCCTACACAGTTCACAATAGGGTTCATGCTCGTATGAGAATCTAATGCCACCACTGATCTGACAAGAGATGGAGCTCAGGCAGTAACGTGAGCAATGGGGAGGAGCTGTAAAATACAAATGAAGCTTCGCTTGCCTACCTGGTGCTCATTTCCAGCTGTGCAGCCTGATTCCTAAAGACCATGGTCGGTCCATGGCCTGGGTTTTGGGAACTCCTGCCTCAGAAGATTTCTTCTACTTACCTGCCTTGCAGCTAATCTGATACAACTCCATGCCTTGCAAGTGTTGAATGCCTCATGGACAAGCCAATTAGTAGGAAGTCCAGGGAGATAACTGCAGGCAGAAAGACCCTAGGACTTGGAGTCTAGCATATTAGGGGCCTAGAACTCCACTTTTTCCCTGGGAATTCCTGGATGAGTATCTAAGTCTCTCTGGAACTCATAGTTCCTTTCTTTACCCTAACAGAGAAAAACATTATAACAGATAATGTTTATTTAGTTCTTAACATATTCAGTTAACTGTTCTAAATATATATGGGGTATTAATTCAGCTAATCCCCTCAACAATCTTATGAGGTGGGAAGTATCTTCATCCACTCTTCATCAATGAAGAACTGAGCAGGTGAGGAGACGCTTAAGTCCCCACAGCCAACAGGTCTCGGGCGGGTTTTGAGCTCAAGTGGGGTCCAGTTTTGCACCCTTTGCTCATCATCATGATGTCAACAATAATGCACTTCCCACCTTACAAGGTTGGTGTAAGCACTAGATTTCAAAGAGATTTGTAAAACCCATAAAGCTACATGTATGGAGTTTACTGTTACATTATTTTCTTTTCCATCTCAGCAGAAGGCTCTGAGATGTTTTCCCAAATTGTTTTAAGATTTGCCAGATGTTTATTGAGCGTTTATTTTCTGAATGTCAGGCCCTGCAAGATCTCATTTAATTCTAGCATCCATCCTGTGAGGAAGATGTTTTACCTTGTTTTATGGTTAGGGGCACTGAGGCAGACAGGTGAAATGCAAAGCCAGTATGTGCCTGAGGTCATGTAGCTGCAGCTTGTACTTGGGTTCGTCTGACAAGAGAGCCTGAGCTGATACTTCCTCTGTTTCCACCATTCCTACCAGCCTCACTACCATCCATTCCTTGGTGGGCAGGTTGTGCTTTTACCAGTGCTGGACTTCTCCCTGGGCTTTTCAAGGAAAGAAAAAGTTTCATCAGCTTTTAACTGTATTTACATTAATCACCTTTGAACACTAGCTCTCCAGGTTATGATTTTGATTTATGAATTTGAGCTACCTTTTCTTCCTCCCTCAGCAACCTCTGCAGCTTACTCAGATGTAAAAACCCAGGGAGCTTCATATCTTTTTCCCTCCTTCCATCGTCCTGCCCAACCCTGGTTCCCTTCTTTCACGTGTGTTCTCTCTTCTCTGGGTCTGTTTTTTCCTTTCTCATTCACATCCCTGGTTGGTAGTCCTTTATCTTGCAGCTGAAGCCGCTGCTGCAATGGGCTCTGAAGCTATTTTGATGCTCTGTTTGTTGTGGAAATAAACTCTCTCTCACACACGCACACACAGCTTGTGTTCTCCTAATGGAGTACGTGGTATGCGTTTGTATGTGGTTCTGGTGCAAAAAAAAAAAACAACAACTATAGAGTCCAGGATAGACTCAGGGAGGTGTTCTAATTGCAGAGGTGTTTTTATGGAGAGGTTATCTTACAATTTATTTAAATTTTGTTTTACCTCAGTATCAGTGAACTCCTTTCTAGGTGCCTAGACCAAACTGAATTTCTTAATGGCATAAATATTATATGCCTCTCTCCACATCAGAATTAACTGGGATGCTTAGGAATGGTTAGAGAAATCAGGGAATGAGGAATAGAAATAAGGAATAGAGATAAGGAAAATAGATTTTGCAATGCATTCTGGTAAGAAAATAAAGGGAACAGCAGTACAGAATGTCCAGGCTATATTTGCATGTTTCAGAGAGTGCGGGGTGGTTGTGGGGAAGCGTAGGGGTATGAAAGGGGACTGGTGGAGCAGTAAGATTTATTGAGGGCTATAAAATCCCACATACTAGAAAGGCGGGTTGAAAAATGGAAATAGGACACTTTGATGTGACTATTTTGATGTTATGAGTTTGCAGACATTTTAATGTGACCTAAAACAGAGACCTTTAAACCTTTCATTTTATTTCTATTGTAATGTGAACAGAAGCCATCCTCAACCCTTCCCTGATCTTGTCCTTAAGCCTAAACTCCTGCATAAGATTTACTCCCTTTTCCATGGTATCTTCTGTGTCTTCTCACATCCTTGTGTCTTGGTTTATCCCTAAGTCTCTGGCTGCCAAATCTCCAATTGGTTGTGCTCAACAGTTCTACTTAGGGAGTAACACCTGTGTGAGCTTAGAAAGATAGAGTTCTTTTATGGTCATGCTGAGCCGAGTAAGTTAAATACATATTTCCCAAGGCGTTTGTCTACCCGAGCAACCAAGTTAATTTGTATCTCTTGTCACACAGAGAGTCTTGCAAGAAAGTCATCAACCAGAAAGCTGTGACAGTTTTTGACTTAAAGTCTATTTTGTCTGACACATGTACAGCCACTCCTGTTCTCTTTCAGTTACTATTTGCATGGGAAATCTTTTCCCATCCATTCATTTTCAGCATATGTGTGTTCTTAAATCTAAAGTAAGTCAACATATAGTTGTATCTTATTTTTTTTCTTTTCTGTTTTTCACTCAGCTACTCTTTATCTTTTGATTGGAGGCTTAATCCATTTACATTTAAAGTAATTATTTATAGGGAAAGACAGACTTTTTTGTCCTTCTTTTTCTTTCTTGCTGTCATTTTTTGTGTTTTATCAATCTGTTATTGATATTGTTTGACTTCTTTCTCTTTTTATTTTTTATATGTTCTGTAGGGATTTCTTGAGGTTACCATGGGGGTTACATAAATCGTCTTATAGTTATAATAGTGTATTTTAGGATGATAAAAACTTGACTTAACAAGAAACAAAGATGGATATTATATAGTTATAAAAGTGTCACTTTATTCAGGAAGATATCATAATTGTAAGCATATATGTATACAAATACGATCACTTAAAAATATAAAACAAATACTGACAGAACTGAAGGAAGAAATAGATAGCAATACAATAGCAGTAAGAGATGTCAAAATTTCATTTCCAATAATGGATAGAACATTTAAACATAAAATTGATAAGGAAACAGCAGATTTGATCAATACTACACACCAAAAGGTCTTTATATATGTGCAGAACATTTCATTCAACAGTTATAGAATATGAATTCTGTCCAAGTTCACGTGGAATATTCTTTAGGACAGGGCACATGTTGAGTTACAAAATAAATCTTAAGACATCTAAAATTGTATCAATTCTCTTTTCCAACTCTTCCAAAAAATGAAACTGAAAATCAACAGCAGAAGGAAAACTGGAAAATTTTCAAATGTATAGAAATTAAACTACATATTCCTAAACAACCAATGGGTAAAAAAATAAAAGAAAAATTAGAAAATATTTTGAGATATACAAAAACACAACATTCAAAAGTCTGTAGAAACCGGGCTAGGTGGCTCAGCATGTAATCCCTTTGGGAGGCTGAGGTGAGTGGATTGCCTGAGCCCACAGGTTCAAGACCCGCCTGGGCAGTGAGACCTCATCTCTACAATAAATCAAAAAATTAGCTGGGCGTAGTAGCGCACGCCTGTAGTTCCAGCTCCTTGGAAGGCTGAGGAGGAAGGATCGCTGGAGCCCAGCAGGTCGAGGCTGTGGTGGCTGGGAGCGGCCACTGGACTCCAGTCTGGGCGACAGAGTGAGACTCCAACTCAAAAAAAAAAAAAAAGTCTGTAGAATGCAATAGAAGGTCTATGAGAGAAGTTTATAGCAATAAATTCCTATATTTAAAAAAATTTCAAATATACAACCCAACTTTATACTTCAAGGAGCTAGAAGAAGAAAAAACTAAGTGCAAAACTAGTGGAAGGAAGAAAATAATAAAGATGAAAGCAGACATAAACAAAATAGAGAAAAAAATAGAAAACATCAATAAAACTGAGTGTTTTTTGAAAAGATAGACACAAATTGACAAATCTTTAACTAGACTAAGAAAAAAGAATACTCAAAATCAGAAATGAAGAAGACATTAAAACTGATGTCACACTAATGAAAAGAATCATAAGAAACTACTGTAAACAATTACATGCCAACAAATTATATAACCTAAAAAGAGTGAATGAGTTGATAGAAACATGTATCTACCAAAACTGAACCATGAAGAAATAAAAAATACGAACAGACCTATAATCACTAAGGAGATCAAATAGGGGACTAAAAATCTCTCAACAGCAACAAAGCTCAGAAACAACAGCAAAAATAGCAACAACAAAAAAATTTCTTTTTTTATTTTAAAAAAGAAATAATACCAATCTTTCTCAAAGTTTTCCAAAAATTGAAGAGAAAGAAACATTTCCAAAGTCATTTTGTAAGGTAAGCATTAACCTGATACCAAAGCCAGACAAAGATACTACAAAGAAGGAAAACTATAAGTGAACATTCTTGATGAACATAACTGCAAAAATTCTCAATGAAATACTAACAGCACATTAAAGGGATCATACAGCATGAAAACATGGGATTTATCTTTGGGATTCAAGGATGGCTCAATCATACGTAATCATATAATCATAATGTAATTATATCACATTAAAAGAATGAGGTATATACCCTGAAGAACTCAAATCGCTCTATGAAAAAGATACCTGCACATGTATGTTTATTGCAGCATTGTTCACATGTTCTCACTCATAAGTTGTCCTTGAACAACTACCGTAATACTTTAAGAAAAGGATTAACAGTGGTGGGAAACTATGGGGGGGGCGGGGAGGGGAAGGGAGGTGGGATTAATGGTAGTCAATATCTGTCTGGGGATGGGGGGGCACACCTCATCAACAACAATATATACAATGCATATTTGTATACCTAACCCTTAACTGTACCCCACAATTTTAAAATAAAAAATATGTTAAAAAAAGAATGAGGTATTAAAAAACCATATGATAATCTCATATCCTGATTAAAAACTCAACATCAAGATAAAAACTCAACAAAGTAGAAATAGGAGAAAATTACCTCAGCATAATAAGGATTATATGAAAAGCCCATGGCCATTACTATATTCAATGGTGAAAGACTGAAAGAATTTCACTATGATCAGTGATGAGTAAAAGTTTCCCACTCTCACCACTTCTATTCAACATAACACTAAAAGTCTTAGCCAAAAATAAATAAATACATAAATACATAAATACATAAACAGGAAAAATAGAGGACAATCAATAAAAAAATTATTTTTGTTTTCACACAGTATGGTCTTATATATATAACACCCTAAAGATCCTCAAAAGAATGTTGTTAGAATTAATAATTGAATTCAGTAATGTAGGAAGATACAAAGGCAATATTCAACATATATACCAAAAAAGTCACATTTATATCCCATTCTCTTTTTTTTTATATTTTATTTTGAAGATGGGAGTACAATTTAGGATTAGAAATACAAGTGGACATCATGCAGGTAAAATTTGGGCCTCCCATTGGTCTCCACTTTGTCTGGTTTGAGGTCAGGTACCCTTATTGATGCTGTGCTCTTCCTCCCCTCCACCCAGCAGTATTCTGCTACTGCCAATGCCTTTCCTATAGTATTATGGTAAATATTCAAGATCTACTTATGAGTGAGAACATGTGGAACTCTGTTCTTTGTTTCTGTAATAGATCACTGAGTAATATAGACTCTAAATTCATCCAAGTTGCTGTGAAGTTCATATATTTGTCCTTTCTTTATGGCTGCTTAATATTCCATTGTGTATATTCACCACATTTCCTTTATCCAGTCCAGTTTCAAAGGGCAGCATGGTTGGTTCCATGTTTTTGCTGTTGTGAATAGTGCTTCAATAAACTTGCGTGTGCAGTTATCTTTTTTTGTAATGACTTGAATTCCTCTGGGTATATTCCCAGTGGCAGGATTGCTGGGTCACATGGAAGGTCAATTTCTAGTTCTTTTAGAAATCACCACACTATTTTCCATCAAGGTTGAACTAGTTTGCATTCCCACCAGTAGTGTAGAAGCATTACCTTTTCTCCACATCCTTGCCAGCACCTGTTGTTGTTTGTTTTATTAATGATGGCCATTCTTTCTGGGATTAGGGGGCATCTCAATGTGGTTTGAATTTGCATTTCTCTGATGATTAGTGAGCCTGAGTATTTTTCATGTGTCTGTTGGCTGCCCATATATGTTCTTTTGAGAAGTGTCTATTCATGTCTTTTGCTCACTTAAAAAATTTTTTTTATTATAAAGATGTGGGATACATTTCAGGGTTAGGTATGTAAAAATTGATCTTGTAGGTACCCTTGTTGATGAGGTATACCCCACCATCCCCTAGCAATTTCCCTCAACTGCCAATCCCACCCCACCTCCTGTGACAGTTTTCCATTGCTGTCAATCGCTTTCTTATAGCATTACAATTGTTTAAGATCCTCTTATGAGTGAGAACATGTGGAACTCTGCTCTTTGTTTCTGTGATAAATCACTAAGTATGATCAACTCCAAATCCATTCAAGTTGCTGCAAAGTCCATATATTTGTCCTTCTTTATGACTGTATAATATTCCATTGTGTATATGTGCCACATTTTTTTAATCCAGTCCAGCTTCAATGGGCAACACAGTTGGTTCCATGTTTTTGCTATCGTGATTAGAGCTGCAATAAACACATGTGTTCGGGTATCTTTTTTGTGAAGTGATTTGAGTTCCTCCGGGTATATTCCTAATAGGGGAATTGCTGGGTTATATTCCCCAGCAATTTCCCTATTCTAGTTCTTTCACAAATTGCCACACTGTCTTCCAAAGAGATTGTACTAGTTTGCATTCCCACCAGCAGTGTAGAAGCGTTCTTTTTTCTCCACATCCTCACCAGCTTCTGTTGCTGTTTAATTAATGATGGGCATTCTTACAGGGGTTGGGTGTTAGCTCAATGTGGTTTTGATTTGCATTTCTCTGATGATGAGTGAGGTTAAGCACTTTTTCATGTGTCTGTTAGCTGCCCGTATATTTTCTTTGGAGATGTGTCTATTCATGTCTTTTGCCCACTTTTTAAAGGGACTGTTTGTTTTTTTCCTTTCGGTGCATTTGAGTTCCTTGTAGATCCTAGATGTTAGGCCTTTGTCAGATAAACAGTTGGCAAATACTTTTTCCCATTCTGTGAGCTGTCTCCCTGCTCTCTTGATGGTTTCTTTTGCTCTGCATAAGCTCGTTAATTTGATGAGGTCCCACTTGTCTATCTTATTTCTTAAGGTATTGGCCTTTAGGGTTCTGAATAGGAATTGGTTGCCAGTTTCAATTTCCATAAGGTCTAAGAATCTTAGAAAACACAGGGTGTCTCCCGTGTTTTCTAAGATTCTTATAGTTTGAGGTTTTACGTTTAGGTCTTTGATCCATTTAGAGTTACTTTTTGTGTATCATGATAGGGAGAGGTCCTGCTTCAGTCTTCTGCATGTGGTCAGTCAGTTTTCCCAGCACCGTTTGCTGAACAGGTTCTCCTCTCCCCAGTGGTTGCTGTTGGAGGCTTTGTCAAAGACGAGTTGGTTGAGGAATTGAAACTTTGCTTCCAGAATCTCCATCCTGTTCCATTGATCTGTGTGCCTGTTCTTGTAGCAATACCAGGCGGTTTTGATGACTGTAGCCTTATAGTAAAGTTTGAAGTCTGGAAGTGTGATACCTTCTGCTTTGTTTCTTTTGCTAAGGATTGTCTTGGCTATTCATGGTTGTTTATATGAATTTCTGTATTGTCATTTCCAGAATGATGTTGGTAACTTAATGGGTATTGCATTGAATCTGTAGGGTGCCTTTGGTAGAATGGACATCTTAACAATGTTGATTCTTCCTATTTATGAGCATGGAATATTCTTCCATTTGTTTGTGTCTTCTTGGATTTCTTTGAGCAGTGTTTTGTAATTCTCATTGTAAAGGTCTTTCACTTCTTTGGTTAGGAAGATTTTTGCCCTTTTTGGCACATTTGAGTTCCTTATAGATCCTGGATGAAAAATGTGGTACATATACACAATAGAATATGTTGCAACCATAAAGAATGACAGATATATGGACTTTGCAGCAACCTGGATGTATTTGGAGTCAATCATACTCAGTGATTTATCACAGAAACAGAGAGCAGAGTTCCATATGTTCTCACTCATAAGAGGACCTTGAACAATTATAATGCTGTAAGAAAGCGATTGGCAGTAACGGGAAACTGTTGGTGGGCGGGAGGGGATTGGCAGTTGAAGGATACCACTAGGGGAGGGCGGGGGGCATACCTCATCAGCAGGGGTAACTGCATGATCAATGTTTGTATACCTAACTCTGAATTGTACCCCATATCTTTACAATAAAAAATTTTTTAAAAAAGAAAAATATTGAATCTTCCTATCCACGAGCATGGACTATTTTTCCATTTGTTTGTGTCTTCTTAGATTTTTTGAGCAGTGTTTTGAAACTTTCATTGTAAAGGTCTTTTGTGTCTCTGGTTAGGAAGATGCCAAAGTATTTCATTTTTTGGCGTGGCTGTTGTGAATGAGATTGTGCTTTTTATTTGGTTCACTGTTTGTTGTTGGTATATAAGAATGTGACTGTCTTTTGCACATTTATCTTGTACCCTGAGACTTTGCCAAAGTCATTTATCAGTGCAAGGAGGATTTTGACAGATTCTCTTGGATTTTTGAAGTATTAGACCATATCATCATAAGTTAAGGATAACTTAACTTCTTCCTTTCCTACTTGGATATCTCTGATTTCCTTCTCTTGTCTAATTGCTCTAGCTAGGATTTCCAACACAGTGTTAATAGGAGGGGTGAGAGCGAGTAGCTTTTCTTGTTCCAGTTTTCAGGGAAAATGCTTCCAGTTTCTATCCATCTAGCAATTTATTGTCTGTGGGTTTATCATAGATGGCGCTTACTATTTTGAGGTATGTTCCTTCTATGCCTAGGTGTTTGGGTGTTTTTATCAAGAAGGGATGTTGGATTTTATTGAAAGTTTTTTTTTTCTGCATCTAATGATACAACCATTTGGTTCTTGGTTTTACATCTGTTGATGTATTTACTTACATTTATGGTCCCGCAGATGTTAACCAGCCCTGCATCCTGGGGATGATGCCTACTTGGCCATGGTGGATGATTTTTGAGATGTGTTGTTGGATCCAATTTGCTAGAATCTTGTTGAGAATTTTTGCATCTATGTTCGTCAGGGATATTGGCCTGTAGTTCTCTCTCTCTCTCTCTCTCTCTCATTTTTTGATCTTTACCTGGTTTGGGAATCAGTGTGGTGTTAGCCTGGTAAAAGGATTTGGGGAGAATTCTGTCTTTCTCAATTACTTAGAATATTTTCAATAGGATTGGTATCAGTTCCTCCTTCTATTTTTTGTAGAATTTGCTGAAAAGTCATCTTGTACATGGCTTTTTTTTTGGGGTGTGTAGTTTTCTTATGATGGAGTCTATTTCCTGGATTATTATTGGACTACTTAGTGTCTCGATGTCTTCTTGTTTCAACCTTGGGAGGTTGTGTGATGTCAGAAAGTACTCCATTTCATTTGAGTTATCAAGTTTGCTTTCATATAGATGTGCATAGTAATCTCTGATAATCTTTTGTATTTCTTCAGGGTCAGTTATGATTTGATCTTTTGCATTTCTGATTGTGTTTATTTGTACTTTTTCTTGGTCATTCTGGCTAGGAGTCCATCAATCTTTTTTAATCTCTCAAAGAACCAGCTTTTTGTTTTGTTTTGTTTTGTTTTCTATTGTATTTTTGTCTTCTATGTCCCATATTTGGACTTTTGCTTTGGTGAACTGGATTCTTCTACTAAAGTTAGGGTCTTTGTGGTCTTATCTTTCCAGCTCCCTTAGGTGATTTGTTAGGCTGTTGACTTGTGATATTTTCATTTTCTTGATGTGTGTTATTAGAGATATAAATTCACCTCTTAGAACTGTTTTCATGGCATCCCAGAGCTTTTGGTAGGATGCTTCTTAGTTTTCATTTGTTTCCTGGAATCTTTTAATTTCTGTTTTGATTTCTGTGCTGACCCAGTAGTCATTCAGCATCATGCTGTTTATTGTCCATATCTTTGTGAGTTTTGGAGGAATTTTATTGGTGTTGATATTTATTTTTATTCCACTGTTGTCTGAGAAGGTGCATGGCAGTATTTCAATCTTATGAAATTTTTTTATGCTTGACTTTTGGCTGAGAATGTAATCAATTTGGAGTATGTTACTTGTGGTGATGAGTAGAATTAATATTCTATGATTGTTTTGTGAAATGGTCTAGGTATCTATTAAGTTTATTTGGACAAGTGTCAAGTTGAGGTTCCAAATCTCTTTGTTGATTTTTTGCCTCAATGATCTATCTAGGGTTGTTATTGGGGTATTTAAGTCTCCAGATATAGTAGTGCTGGAGTCAATATGTATCTCATTTTCAATAGCATCAAGAAGAATAAAATACTGAAGGAATAAACTCAACTAAGGTGGTGGAAATCTTGTACATTCAAAACTGCAAGATATTGATGAGAGAGAAAAAAGACAAAAATAAATGGAAAGAATACTGTATTCATAGATTAGAAGATTTAATACTGTTAAAATGTCCACACTCCTGAAAGCAATCTACAGATTCAATGCAATGTCTATCAAAATCCCAATGGCATTTTTTGCAGAAGTAGGAAAAAATTCTAAAACTTATATGGAATCACAAATGACTAGAAGAGAGAAAAAAATCTTGAGAAAGAATGAAGCTGGAGGTATCATGCTTCCTGATTTCAAAATATTTTGCAAAGCTATAGTTATTAAGTGGATATGTTTCTGGCATTAAGACAGACATATAGACCAATAGAAGAGAACAGAGACCCCAGAAATATATCCACACATATCCTTCTGATCTTCAGCAAGAGTGCTAAGAATACATAGAAGAGAAAGATCAATTTCCTCAAATGGTATTGAGAAAACTGGATATTCACAAATTAATAAAATCGGTCCCTTAACTTAAACCACATAACAAAACATTTAAAATGGATTAAAGACTTAGACATAAAACCTGGAACCATAAAATTTTTGGAAGAAAAAACTAGGGAAAAATTTTCGTAACACTGGTCTTAGCAATAATTTCTTGGATATGATACCAAAAGCCTAGGCAACTAAATCAAAAGTAGATAAGAGGAACTACATTAGACCAAAAGCTTCTGCATGGCAAAGCAAACTATTAAGAATGAAAGACAACCTGTAGAATGAGAAGAAATATTTACGAACCATACATCTGGTGATTAATATCCAAAATATATAAGTGACATTTACAACTCAACAATAACAACAACAATGATCCAAATTCAAAATGAGCAAAGGACTTGAATAGACATATCTCCAAAGAAGATATGTATCAATGGCAAAAGTTATATAAAAGATGTTTAATATAAATATCACAGAAATAGAAGTAAAAACCACAATGAGATATCATAGTACACTTGTTAGAATGACGACTATAAAATAAAAACAAATCAACCAACCCCAAAATAACAAGTATTATTGAGATTATGATGAAGAGGAAAACTTGTACACTGTTGGTGGGAATGTAAAATGGTGTGACCACCATGGAAACAATATAGAGATTCCTCAAAAAATTAAAAATAGACTGCTATATGATCCAGCAATCTTATGTCTAGTATTTATTCAAAGGAATTGAAATCAGGATCTCAAAAAGTTCTTCGCACTCTCATGTTCATTGCAGCATTATTCACAACAGCCAAGATGTAGAAATGACTCAAACTTTCATGGAAAATGAAGAATAGATAAAATATGGTATATACATGCAATGAAATAAAATGAAGAATAGATAAAATATGGTATATACATACAATGAAATATTATTTAGTTTTTAAAAGACGGAAATCCCACCATGTGCAACAAAATGGACATTATACTCAGTGAAATAACTCAGTACAGAAGGACAAATGCTGCATAATTTCACTTATATGAGATATCTAAAATGGTCAGACTCATAGAAGAGAGAATAGCGTTGTGATTTCCAGGGTCTGGGGCAAGGGAAAATGGGGAGATTTTGTTTAATGTGTATAAAGTTTTAATTATACAAGATAAATAAGTTTAGGAGATCTGCTGCACAATATTGTGCTTATATTTGCAATATTGTGCTGTACCTTTAAAACTTTGTTAAGATGAAGATCTTATGCTAAATATTCTTACCACAATAAGAACAAACAACAAGAAGAAAGCTGTGGATCCTATTGTAGTTAATTTACTTCTTTTAGGTGGGAAAGGCACCATGCTACAACACAAAGGTCTTCAAAAGATACTCAGGATGTGTGAGTACAAGACTCAGTTTTGCTTCTTGCTGAGTCTAAATCATTAAAAAAGTAATTATATCTTTCTGACTTCCAATTTCCTCAACCTGAAAAATGGGAATGTGACATTTACAAAGGTTTACCATCAATTTGTTTCAGAAATTGTCTCCCCACCTTCCT
The DNA here is from genome assembly GCF_000164805.1 of Carlito syrichta. Lineage (NCBI taxonomy): Eukaryota > Metazoa > Chordata > Mammalia > Primates > Tarsiidae > Carlito > Carlito syrichta. Next base: position 905,031 of record NW_007252774.1, on the reverse strand, counting down.
CATAAAAATGCCAAAGCTCAGTGAGTTTTAAGAACATGTTCAAGGTCACACAGCTAGCAAATAATAAAGTTGGATTAGAATCTAGGTCTTTTGGTCCCTAGTAAAGTGCTTTTCTTGGTATGGAATTTCCACATTGCATAATTCTAAACAATACATTATCCTTTTCTAAAATTTTCTTGTCATTCTGCCACTGTTTTTGAAATTTCTAATATTATTGCTATATCTTGATCAGCTTTCTAGAGGCATGCGCTCTTATTGAGTTAAGACACTTGAAAGAGCAAGAAAGTTGACTGAAGACTTAGTGGGGCACTTTAGAAAGCTCTGTGTGTGTGTGCGCGCGTGTATGCATGTGTACATGTGTGTGTGCTAACGTATTGTTTTCCCTTATTGAAAGGTTCCTACAGGAGTGAAAGTTTCCCTCAATCCCAGTTTTATTCAAGGTAATTACTCATCAGAATATGGAAAAAAATGAGAAATGTTGCATATGTAATTAATCACTTTTGCTTCGATATAGTCTTATGAACAGTTATTATATCTGATATTGAAGTCAAAACCTAGCCTATACTCAGAGCCGACATGCAATACAAGCAAAAATTACATACTTAGTGGGAACAAAAAAGCTTTCACCTAAGAGATCCTTGGAATTATCATCTTGGCTAGAATCCCTTGGTTTTGCCTTTTAAACTTGCTCATTCTGGGGCGCTCTCAGAAGTAGGATCTTCTAAGCTGGGATCCAAAACCTTGCTGGTATAAAAAAAATTCATCCCTACAGAACAAAACAACAATCTTTTCAAGGAAGTTGTCTATTTATTCCATCTTCTAATCCTGGAAAACTGCACAAAATTCACATCTCCATATTTGTAAAGACCTCAATAATATTCTTAACAATTTTACCATAAGATAATCCTGCTGGGAGGGTCTGTTTTTATTTCAATATCTGAACATATATCTTCTGTGGTCATCCATAAAGTCTAAAGTCAAGGGCTAGGTGGGAATAATGAAGATATTTAGTAATTTTAACAGAGAGTTTGTTGGAGCTGGTGAGACATCAAAAAGTTCTTAGAGAAAAATCGACAAATGACATTAGAATAAATGAATCCCTTAAAACATTTAGGGTGTAAAATATTAATGGAATCAGAGCTTTGCCCCAAAAGCATTTTGGGTTTTTATTGATGCCAAAATGTTTGAAAAATACTTAAGCAATGCTTAACAACCTGGAAAAACTAAGCTGTTCACCCGATTCTGTGTTATTTGTGAAGTGCTTGGAAGAGCCCCTGACAGAACAGCACATCTGCAGGGACTCCATTAAGGAAGGCCCCTTGGAGTTTCTTTTAAGTGGTGGGGGGGGGGAAGGAAAAGCTGAGTAATAGACTCATCAGGGAAATTAGAAAATTGCGGAAGTGTTTCCATATTGCACTGAGTTGCATTAGTCACTCTCCTGGAAAAGGATCCAGAGTTATCAGCAGAACACTGAAAGAAAGTATCTAAAATATAAAGATTACAGTCTGCATTATCATGGCTACCATACAAAGAAAGTCAGCCATCTGATTTGATAAAAGAACAACAGGGTATAGTAGGAAATTGCAGAGACAATTATTAAAGTTAGGGTATACTGACCCTCTCGCCAAAATTATCAATAGAGTGATTGAGAAAGAATAAGGCAAGGGAAGAGTGATGAGCTTTGAGAACTTACTGTGTTCCAGGTACTGTGCTCAATGTTTTCACATATTTTCATATCTTAATATTAATTATTGTAAAACATTGTTATATCTGTTTTTCTGGTCAGAAATTGAAGATAATGGTCTTGAATAAATTATATAAGGACACATAGCTGACAAATGGCAATACCTGATTTGAATCCAAGTCTACTTGATTCTGAAGCCTGTGATGAGAATGGTAATCACATAATGAGTTCTACTTTTCTGAAAATCTACACATTCTTCTAACTGCAGTTTTTCCTGTATGAGGCCTAGGTAGGTTTAGTTTCAGTAGAGTGGTAGTCCAATCTCTTTATTATCTTGTATAGATATCAGACTATCTGTACCTGGAAATACAAGACTTGGAAGTCTGTAATACAGTTATATAGAATAGCAGACTTACCTCTTTCTTTAACCACAGTTTCTTTTATTCCAAGATAAAAAATAAAGTGTCTCTGGGTTAGGATTTCGTAGGTTTTAATTCTAATGCCACCTCAGCTATTTCTAGTTTCCTGCATATGAGAAGTTTACTTAATATTTTTAAAAATTCCATTAATTAGAAAACACAGTAACACTTGGCTGTCTTTTGCTTAGATAATTGCCATGAAGATCAAATAGTATAGTACAAAGTGATCAACCAAAGTATGGAATTACTAGACCCCGAATAGTCAAAGCAATCTTGGGTAAAGGGAACAAGGTTGGAAGCATATCATTACCTGACTACAAAATATACTAAAATGTTATAGTTATCAAAACTGCATGGTACTGACATAAAAACAGACCAATGGAACAGAATAGAGAGCTCAGAAATAATTCAACATATTTACAGCTAATTAATTTTTGACAAAAGTACCAACAACGCGTAACAAAGAAAGGGCAGTCTCTTCAATAAATGGTGTTGAAACAACTGGATATTCAAATACAGAAGAATGAAATTTGATCCTTATATAATACCATATAAAAAATTAAACTCGAAATGAATTTAAGAATTAAATGTAAAACCTGTAACTATAAATGTACTAGAAAAAAAATAAGGAAAAAGCTTTACAATATTGGCCTAGATGATTTTTTTTTTAGATATGATCCCCAAAGCACATGTAACAAAAGCAAAAGTAGACAAATAGACTACATTAAACTAAAAAGTTTCTGCAGAACCAAGGAAACAACATAGTGAAGATATAACCTATAGAAAGGGAAAAGTATTTGCTACTTCTACTACAAATAAGGTTTTAAGATCCAAAATATACAAGGAAGCTAAACAACTCAATAGCAAAAGGAAGCAAGCAAAAAACCAAAACCAAATGAAGAAATAATCCAATTTAAAAATGGGCAAAAGACGAATAGATATTTCTCAAAAGAAGACATATAAATGGTCAACAATTTTATGACAAAACATTTAAAATCACTAATCATCAGATAAATGCAAATTAAAACCACAGTGTGCCATCACCTCACACCTGTTGGAATGGCTATTATCAAAAAGGAAAAAGGTAACTGCTAGCAAAGATGTGTAGAAAAGGGAACTTTGTACACTGATGGTGGGAATGTAAATTAGCATATCCATTATGGAAATTAGTATGAAAGTTCCTCAAAAAATTAAAAATAGAACTACCATATGATCTAGCAATCCCACTTTTGGGTATATATCCAAAAGAAATGAAATCATTATGTTGAAACGATGTCTACACATCCATGTCCAATGCAGCACTATTCATAATAGTCAAGATATGGAATCAATCCAAGTGTCCATCAACAGATGACTGGATAAAGAAAATGTGGTATATATGCACAATGAAATACTATTCAGCCTTACAAAGTAGGAAATTTTGTCATTTGGAACAACATGAAGCTGGAGGACATTATATCAAGTGAAATAAGGCCGAGTGCAGAAAGACAAATGCCACATGATCTCACTTATATGTGGAATCTAAAAAAATTGAACTCAAAAAAGTAAATAGCAGAAAGGTAGTTACCAGGGGTTAGGGATATGCTGGTGTTGAGTAGATGTTGGTCAAAGGATACAAAATTTCATTTAGATAGGAGCAATACATTTAAGAGATTTGTTGTACAATCTGGTGACTATAGTTAATAACAAGGTATTGCATTCCTGAAAATAACCAAGAGAGTAGATTTTAAGGATTCTCACACACAAAAAAGATAACTATGTGAAGCAATGCCTATGGTAATTAGCTCAGTAGAGGCATTTTACCCAAAAAACCCCAAATTGTTTTTTGAAGGGTGGACTCCTTGTAGTACAGGCTTCTCCCTCCCAGGTAAGTGTTCTAGGAGTCCATTGGCACCAGTGCACCAGCTAGTGTTGTTGTGAAAGTCTGCATTTGGCTTCAATGATTTTTTTGGAGATTCTTGCAACACGTTGTTTGCCCATTTCATAATGGGTGATTCACGAGTGAACAAAAATGGCATGACCCTGGTTTCCCACACTCTCTATTCACCTGATCTCGCCCCAAGTGACTTCTTTCTTTATTTCTCCAGATGAGAAAAGTACTCAAAGGGAAATGTTTTGCTGATGTGGAAGAGGTAAAACAAAAAATGGCAGAAGCATTAAAAGGCATCAAAATTGATGAGTTCAAATACTGTTTTGAGCAGTGGAAAAGTGTTTCAATAGATGTATTGTCTCAAACGGAGAGCACTTTGAAGGCTGAAGTTTAAACATGCAAGAATCAATACAAATTTTTTAATAAATAAATTCTAGGGTTTTTGGGACATCTCCATTTATAAAGTATCATGCTGCACATGATAAATATATACAATTTTTATTTGTCAATTAAAAATAACAAAATAAATAATAAAGTTAGGCTAACTATTAATTCTATTTAAATTCAGGTAAGGCTGGGCAGAGGCTCACGCTTGTAATCCCAGCACTTTGGAAGGTTGAGGCTAGGGGATTGCTGGACTAGGAGTTTGAGAGTAGCCTAGTGATACCTCATCACTACGAAAAATAAAAAGTAAAAAAAATAGCTGGGTACACTACTAGCATGTACCTGTAGTCCCAGCTCCTTGAGAGACTGAGGTGGAAGGATTGCCTGAGCCCTGGAGGTTGAGGCTGTGGTGAGCTGTGATCCATGCCACTGCACTCCAACCTAGGTAACAAAATGAGTCCCCAACTTAAAAAAAATTCAGGTAAAATAAAATATTTTAATTAGCAAAAATTAATTTCAAAAAATACCAGTAAACATGGATATATACAGTTGGGAACTGAAAAAGAAGACAAAATATGGAATTACTGTTGTGATTAATTTAGAAGGGTACTCATTTTCTTAAAATAGGAAAAATTTCATTATATGATTTAAAATGTTAAATTGAAAGTTAGGATAATTGTTTTTGAAATTTGTATGACCTTGTGATAACCTTTAGATCTTTCTAGGCTGGCAGTAGTATGGAAGTTAATGGGAATGACTTTAGGGGATCCATGAAATTCTTGACATTGCATTCAAAATTTTGTGTATATGTGGTTTCTGGGAAGAGGATACACAGCATCCATCAGATTTCCACAATGAGTCCATGGCTATAAAAATGTTTAGAAAGCACTGAGGGTCTAGTTGTAAAAGTTCACAGCCTTGGATATTGAAATTATGGTGTGAAAGGACTGATAATTCCATATATGTTAATCCATCAAGATCTAGTCAGGAAACCACACTAGATATTTTTAAAAAGGGGATTTAATATCAAGAATTGGTTGCACTGGTTTTAGAGCACTGTAAGAGGATAAGCAAAACAAAAGAAAGAGACACCAAAACCATTTCAGAGACAATAAATGCTTGGAGAAACTACTATCCCTAGGGTTGGGGGACAAAAAAAGAAGAGTCAGGGAAACCAGAAACTTGGGGCTTGTAGAAGGGACCCTATAGAGCTGGTGATCATATCTCCAAAAGCAGGTGCCATACAATCTCTGAAGAGGAAGGATAAGACAGCTTCTGGAGGTGCTGAACACAGTTTGATGCTGAAGCAAACTGACGTTGTGATGACTTTAACCATTGCACAAATAAGAAGGGGGTTCCTCTTCTCTTTGTTTCTTCTAATCTTCCTCCAGTGCCTACTATTGACAAAACTTAGAAGGAAGCCATTTATCAAAGAAGTCTGGGAAACATAGTTTTCTAGAGTCCCTAGATTCAGCATCATGTAGTAGAATATTTAAAGGTAGATTTTGGTAGATAATTTCCCTGTTATGCATTTGAGTTGTCTATGGAGTGCACACAGCAGGAATTACTCTGTGTGTTTGGAAAAGCCTACTATGCATGCTTGAACTACTATACCTGTTACTTTGTTATTTCAGAGAAAGTGGAAAATACATATATTACAACAAAATCCCACTAAAGTCCTTTGTATATCTCCAGACATCTTCCTGACATTTTCTTAAGAATACATGTCAGGACAAGTGCTACTGCTTAGCTGGGCTAATGGGGTTTAGGCATAGGGTGGGATTGTCATCATTCTGGTTGACTTCACCAAGAATGAGAGCTCTAAGATTGAAGTACAGTAAGTATTTCAAGTATTTATGTGGTCAAGATAAATATGGAAGGGTAACACCTTCTGAGTAAGAAGGAGGGAAGAATCATGAATCTAGAGATTCAAGATAAGGTCAAAGAATAACTAAATTTTTTGCAATGCTCTTATTAAAGACCTCAAGGGAAGCAGATATACTAGTGATAATTATGACTAGTGACTCAAACACCTGATCTGGAAAAAGACATCACTAGACTCAATCAGGCCTAACAGGCCTTCCAAACTTTGCATTCTTTTAAGATAGATTTGACCTTCCTTGTAAGCCATGATAATTCCTTTCTGAATAAATCTCAGCTCCCACTAAGGCCAGAAGAGTTAACCAACCAAGTAGATTTGGGCTGCCTTAGGATAGCACTCAGCAGGTGGATTCACATGAGGAATAGTACCAAATGGAGTTCTCCATGGATCTGACATTTACAGCACGATGAGTCTATTTGATGCCAGCCTTAACACTGCCTTATTGAATTATTAGTTTCTACCTTAAGTCTCTTTACGCTGATAGGTTTGCCATTATCTTTCTCTGGATGCTTAGTCTTTATATTGGACTTTATTAATAATAAAAACAAAAATTAGATGGTGCTTACACTTCTTAGAAGGCCTTTAATATCCATTAACATATTTAATCATCCTATTAAGCCAGTGTAGTTGGAACTGATGACTGCACTTTTCTTTACAGGCAAGGAAATTGAGTCTTCAAGGTTAAGTGACATGATCAAGGACGTAATTTTTAATTACTCTTCAGAGACTTGAACTCAAACCTTCTAAATCGAAAGCATGTGGTGTTTCCACTTTATGTAGTTACTTTAGGGATAAAATTACAACAATCTTACTTAGATTTCCCCAATCACTACTATAAATCCTTGTAGTAGAGATATATAAAAAATAATCTATGGTTCAAATATATTTAGGAAACATTAAATATTACATCCCCATCTATGTAATTAACAATGCATATAAGAATATTAAAGACTCTTAGAAGTTTTACAGGAAAAAAACTCTAGCTTTTTGTTTAACCCAGAATTTTCCCATTTTTTTGTTCATAGATCATTTGTTAGTAAGGAGCACTCATTTATATCAAATGCTATACCAGTGTTTCATAAACACTGAAGAAATATTGTCCCATTCCAATTTCTGACCCTTGACCTTTCAGAATCAAAACATATCTTCCTTGCTGACTGTCACACTACCATTGGGAGTTTTCAGGGATGACCTGTGCCTGGCTGGAGGGATTTTTCAATATTGGCTACATGTTACCACTCTAGAGCTGTCCTAACATCAGGTTCAGTGACTGGGGAAAATGATTTTAATATTCACAAGAATTACTTTGTAGAAAGATATCCAGGGTTGATGATCCAAGGTGATTCCATCTATCTTGTGGCCTATATTTTGTTTTTATGTTGCAAGCTTCTAAATGCCCTGTGGTCATTCATTATTTATCAGACTTCAGTGCACTCCCTCCTATAAAATGGCCATCTTCGAACCAAGTTATTTGTGGGATGGTGGTTATTTGTAGCTGCTCAGATTGAGCAATGCTAATAGGAAATTAATTAGGCAACACTGCTGGAGAGAAAACAGAAAAATAGAGTTGGGCAATGGTAAGGAAACACGGGATGGAGTTCACCCCATAAGAGAGGCAAAAACTTTGATTTGCACCATTTAAAAAAATCTCTTATCTATATTCTAAGTCACTTGGACTTTGACATTCTATCTCAAAAAGAAATACTGCATTCACTGAACAATCATTTTGTTCTGGGCATTGTTCAAGAGGGAGCAGAGATGAGTGAGATTAATTCCTTGCCTTAAGTTTCTTGTGCTTTAGTAACGGGAATATAGACATACACAACAGTGTCCACATACTCTGTAAAACAAATAAAACTGAGACATGAACCACAGAAGGTCAATAAATTCTGATGGGGTGGTGGCCTGGGAATGCTTCACAGAAGAACTGACATTCAAATTGTAGTTTGAAGGTGAACAGGAAATCTCTCCCTGCCTCCCTCCCAAGCGTCATCTTCTGCCATGATGCCCTTTGCCCACTTCTTTCTAGCTTTAGAACAGTAGCTTTCTCTCTGGCTCCCTCCTCAGAGCCTTTGCACATGTTGTTTCCTCTGCTTGAAACCCTTGCTTCCTCCTTTTCATATGGCTAACTCCACTCCTTTCAAGTCTCAGGTTAACTGTTAGTTCTCAGATACCTTCCCTGATACCCTCTCCCACAATATAAATTACATCACTCACATTTTTCTTTCTCATGACATTTTGATGATTTCATTTGTAGCAGATCTTATATTTTATTGTTTTACATGTCTTTTTACCATTTTTCCACACTGCTTTGGAACTTCCATGAGATGAATAACTGGGTCTATTTTGTTCAGTGCTGCAGCTCCATATCTCTTTAGTGCCTTGCTGGCAATAGGGACTCATTGGGTGAATGAATGAAACAAAGTGGAGCATCTAAAGCTGAATGAGAATTTCGAGGAAAGGCTTGTTGACATAAACCTGAATGGTGAGTGTATTAGTGTCAGGTGTCAGGTTCTAAGTTGTAAGGGGGATCCAGCCCTGTGTCCACCCTGGAAGAGGAGGAACTCTAATGTGGGTAAGGATAAAGACATTGTAATAAATTCCTGGCTCTTGACAGCGTGTGTGATTGTTGGACTTACCCTTTTGATCCATGCAGCTGATGTGAAAGGTTAGATCTGGCTTTCCTTTTACAGAGAGGCTCCTTTGATCTGGAGGAGTGGCTCCATGTATTAGGAACAACCCTTCTCTCCCTTTAAAAATCACTAAGTGTGATTTTTCTTGGCGTTACCTTTCCCTGCTTCCAAAAGCCATCGGAATGGTGGCACCTGAATGGATTTGAATTAAGAGTCCAAAAAACGGACTTTAGCTGGCTCTCAGTTAACATCTCAGGCCAATATAGACGAGAAACTTTCATACTTTAAATCAAGTCCAGCATAGTCACCAGGACTAGGAGTTGCCATAGCCTCTGGAACAAAATTCTTATAATCTTATGATATATTCTTATAATATAAGGATAATCATATATATATATGTATATATATATTCTTATAAGGATAATCATAGCTGACATATATTGAACTCTAATCACATGTCAGTCACTGTGTTAAGCACTTTATATACATTTTCTAATTTAATCCTGGCAATAGTAGTCTGTGAGGTAGGTCTTATTATTGTTCCCATTTTATCAAGGAGAAAAGATAGGCTATGAGAGGTGAGGTTGTGAAAGTAAGAGTTCTACAGTCCGAGGGTACTGAAACCATTGGGCCTTGTAGTCTGAGTACTTAGCCTACTACCCATCTATCTGCAATTGTTTAAGACAGCTGCTTGAAGGTTTTGGTTTTGAGCTCTCAGTCATATCTTCTTCCCTCTCTAAACCTGAGAAACAGGGCCACCAGCTGGTCCACAGAGGGTGGGTGGGTTGAGGAGGGTGCACTTTGTGGGACTTGTTGTGGAGGATTTTGAATACTAAGTTAAGAAATCTAAATTTTATTCTTGGGAAATGGAACCAGAGGGGTTGTTTGAGCAAGTTAAAGGAATGCAAGAGAACAAAGAGACAGAGTGGCAATTTGGGGTTACCAGATGCACATTGTTCAGGAAGCCTGAGCCAAGGTTGTAGTGGTAGAGATGGACTGGAGTCATTTTGAGGTAGAATTGATAGCACTTGGCAATTGACTGGTATGGAAAGAACTATCTGTTGTTACTTAATGATGAAATACACATCCCTACATTCCCAACTACAAGCTGTATCTCAGCAAGTACACTTTTAATGACTGGTTGATATTTATTTAACATCTCCACTTTACCAGGAAACATGACTTGGTTCCCTTTCTAAAGAAGTGTGAGTTCCTGGGCTTCTATGACTTATAAGACTACTGTTAAGAAATAGTTGTTGAACTTAAAACATAAAATCACATATATATGATTCTTTACGTGTGCTTCCGTCCCCCAAGGACATATGAGACTAATTTTATTTCTATATCTTTACAACATAATATTATGACTTGAGTTCTTTAATATTTATATCCTACCACTTTCTCCAAAGTATTTTAGAGAAAAGGTTAGGAAATAAAGAACAAGTAAATTAAATGTAAAGACAGATTTAAACATATTAAAATAGGCACAGAATAAATGCCAGTGTCCTGAGTTGGGTTACTTTATTAACACTGTGCCTAACAAATTGTTTGTGCTACCTAGTTGCATCTGTATCTATATATCAAATATAATCTAACATATGACTGAATGAACACACCTGCTAGGATTGATTTTGAATTTGATTCTGAGTACCCTGGCAGCTAGGGGAAAAAGGGAAGTCAAGTATATAATACAGTTCATATTGTGTGACTAAAGACAAGATATGTTTGTCCTAATGGACAGGTTTTCAACATAGCAAAGAATTCAGTGAGGAATTTGTTTTAATAGACCTTTGGATAAGAAATCTTGACATAATTAATGTTAATCCCTCTTCCTGCTGCTTTCTCCTCAAACAAATGCATTTGATTGATGCACATTTTTGTATTTGTGTGTTTAAAATCTGGAGTGTAACCAAAGCAGGGGTACTGGATTACCAAGTTAGGGTAGAAAGGCTCTGTAGGGCAGGAGAAGCAGTCTAGACTGGTGGTTAGTACAATGGATTTTAGAAGTGAGGGGCTTACTTCTTTGCCTGTAAAGTAGAGATAGTAATAATACCTAAATCATGGGAGTACTGTGATAACTAAAAGAGATAACGAATATAAGCATGCTTGTTATGGCTGCTGCCACAGGGTAAGTGCTCAAGAAGTGACAGCATCAAATCAGAGGAAGCCTGTCTGCATGCAAGTGACATAGGCAACCTTGCTCTCAAGAACCCCTCTCCCCTTGTGTCATCTCCTCCTCTTCTGTTCATGCCCTGTTAAAGAATAAGTTGTGATTAGCACCACTGGTAGTGATAGTGAAGGTATTTTTCCTCCCTCTTGGGCCTTTTCCCTCCAAATGCAAAAAGACTGTCTGACTGCAGTAGTTCCACATAACAATAGAACTCAGATAAATATGATTTTACCTATTTCCTATTGCATGATATTATTCCTGATTTAATTTGAATAAGTCTTAGGTCCTTATTTAGATTGCAAATTTCTTCAGGAAAAGGATAAGGACTTCTGTCTCATCTATCGCCCAGCTTAATTCTTCAACACTCATATTTGGAGTAATACGGTATGTTCCAGGCCCTGAAGAAGAACAATGAATAAAGAGACAAGCTCCTGCCTTCATGAAGCTTAACTTTCAGTGGGAGGAACAGATAAAACAAGCATCCAAATGAATAAATATGACAGGCTTAGATAATAGGGATTATGCAGAAAATTTAAAAGAGCTAGGTGACAGAAAATGACTGGGAAGCCCATTGACCTGGGGACTGGGGAAGGATGTTCAACAAAGCAACAACTAGACCAGGCTATGAATGGTGCAAAGAATGCAGCCATGCTGTGATTGAGGGGACCGTGTTACAGACAGGGAAAGAAGAGCAAGGATGAAGACCCTGAGGTCAAATGAGCTTTAAAGACTGGGATTATGACCCATAAATTTGCTGTGTGGTAAGGAGAGGGGAGTGGATGCGCTGAGACCAGCATCAGGAGCTGAACTAGGAAAGGTACTCCACAAACACTAAGAGACTGTGCAGTTACAAAACCCTCAGGGCAGGGTCAAGTTCTAACCTTCATGATATTTCCCACATCTCCTGTATCCAGAGAGGGTTGCCTGTATGATTGCTAACATTAAAGAAATAACTCCCAATACAGAGATTTTTAAAACATCATCTAGCTTCGTTCGCAAATTAATCTTGGGAGGCAAGGCATTAGGATTTCTGCTTCATGGGTGACCAATTTACAATTTAGAGAATTTGACAGAAGCCTTACAGATTCTAAGTTGATATGTTAGGATTTGTCTTGGCCTTCTAACTGTAGGCCATGGGTTTCTACCACAATATCAATGTCTCTCAATTCTTTGGTGCCCCCCCCTTGTGTCATTTAAAATCAATCTTACATAGGAGTGTACAGAGACATGAGGAGTAGGTAGCAGTATTTCTCTGATTGAATTCATTGATTATGTACTGACATCACCGTCATCATCAACATCACCACCACCACCAGAACAGTATTAACAATAGTTACGATTGATGTAGGCTTTATCTGAGAAATATGCTAAGGGCTTGACATACACCATTAAATTTCCTTTGCCCAACAATCCTAAAAAGTAGTCATAGCTATCATTTTCACTTTTTAGTTGAAAATAAAATGACTGCTCAGAAAGTTTAAGTAACTTGCTCAAGGTCACACAGCAGGAAGCTGGAATAAGCTCAGCCTCGAGGCTAAACAACTCTGATGTTCACCTCCAACTACATGAACCAGAGACCGGGTCAGCCAATGGGGGCCACACGATAGAACAAGATTCAGTTCAAGACCGTGAGAAGGTCACTGTGTAGATGGGTAATCTCTCCTAAGGGAGCTCAATCTCTGTTCACCTGCCTACCCCTCCCAGACAAAGTAAGCACAGAGCTTGATGCTGTTCAACAACTCAGAGAGTTGGCATCTGTGGCTGTAAAGGCAGAAGTGGAGAAGGAACTGAGCAGGAGGAAGCCATCCCGCACTCCAGATCAGTACCAGGATCTTGGGAGGGAGAGGGTGAGAACCGAGGACCCTGTGAGCAGTGAAGAGGCTTCACCTTGCCATGGGAGATAAGTGGAAATTCTGATTTCCCAGGACCAGACTATTGAACCACAATCCAGGCTGTGGTTATTTATATTCCCTTAACAGCTTTGTTTACACAACCTGCCTGGATGCAAATCAGCGCATGGAAGCAGTGGAGGCGGCGAGGTGTGCAGCCGGAAGGGACTGGGGGATTGGTTTTAGTCATGTAATGTTAACACAGCCACACATGACTGCCCACACTTCTGTGGCTGAGGGAGAGAATGAGAACATGTCGTCCCCAGGACACTTGCCCAGTGCTGCCTGAGCCAGAGATAATGCAAAGAGTGGAGTGGACTTTGATGATCCCCTTCCCTTCCTTCCAATCTGCCTGACCTTTCTCTTCCAGCACAGTGGCTCACCCCGTCTCTGCCCTCCACTGCTTCATGCACCCTCCATTCCTGAATACATCGTGCTCTTTCCTGTGCTTTCTTCTTTGCTTTGGCACAGGCAGTTCCCTCTGCTCAGAATGCCCTTTCTCTCTCTCTCTCTTTTTCTTTACAAAGCATGTTATGGTACAATTGATGGGGCATCAGACGGCTTTAGGTAGTACACAGGCAGAATTCTTATTTTATGCAAATATTTGTTATGTTAGACCTGAGTCCATTTAAACAAAGACACTGAATATATAGTAGTACAGGTAGAATACAGATAGGGCAAAAAACTTTGTCATGGTGCAGGGATTACTGCCATTGGGGAAACACTGCTCTCATTTATCTAACACAGCCTGTTTTTGTTTTACTAACACAGGAGGTAGGAGTGGAATTTTCTTTCAGTTTATGGTACCTTCCCCAATCTTGGAAGTTCACACATCTGGTTACACAATCTTCCTTCATTCTCCACGGAGGCCATCTGCTCTAGTAGATACCCCATGGTCTCATTTGGCCCACAGAATGCTGTTTTTTTCTCAAGCCAAATCTTGCCATCATACCAACTCTTCAAGGAAAAACTCTCCAAATAATCAACCTCATCTCTCCATTCCTCACTCTCTCTCTTTCCCTCTCTCCTTCCCCCACTTTCCTCTCTACCTCCTCTCCCCATCGTTAATTCCTAGCTACTATTCATCTATTCTTTATCCTATAATTTTTGTCAGTTTATGTTATATAAATAGCATCATACAGTGTGTAATTTTGAGTGTTTTTTTTAACTTAGCATAATTCCCTTGAGATCCGTTCAAATTGTTGTATGAATCAATGGTTTGTTCCTTTTCATTGCTGAGTAGTATTCCACAGTATGGCTGAGCCACAATATGTTTAAAGGACTTATTAAAGGACATTTAGGCTGTTTTCAGGGTTTGGTCTATTATAAATAAAGAAACGTAACATTCATGCACAGGTTTTTGTGTAAACATAAGTTTTCATTTCTCTGAGATAGATGGTTGAGTTCAGTTGCTGAGTTGCATGGTAAGTGCACGATTAATTTTATAGGAAGGTACTATGCTTATTTTTGTTGCTGTGCAATTTTCATTTCCACCAGCAAAGCATGAGTGATCCAGTTTCTTCACATCCTTGTTGGCATTTGATGTTATCATTTAAAAAAAAATTATAGTCTTTGTTTTAAATGTGTAGACATACCTCATCATTGTGGCTTTATGTTTCATTTCCTTAATAGTTAATAATAGAAAATGTATTTTAACATATATGAATATATATTACATAATATACCATATTATATTTTATATTATATAATATATATACATTTTTCTCTTCAGTGAAATGTCTATTTATGTCTTTTGCCCATTCTGTAGTGTATTGTCTTGTTTTGTCTTCTTAACAATTTTGAGAGTTCTTTTTATATTCTAGGTATAAGTCTTTTGTCAGATGCATGATTTGCAAATACTTTCTCCCAGTCTTTCACAGAGCAAAATGTTTTGAGATCCAACTTACCATTTTTTTTCCTTTTCTGTATTATACTTTTTTGTGTGTCTAGTCTAAGAACTACTTTCCTAACTGTAGGTCCTAAAGATTTTCCCCGATTTATTTATGAATTTTTTTTGGTTTTATACTTTATACTTAAGTCATGATCCATTTTGTGTTAAAACTCCATAGTGTGTGAGTTTAGATTGAGGTGTTCACTATTCTCTCCACCCACCCCCACAGATGTTCAATTGCCATAACACCATTTGTTAAAAAGTGTATTTGTTCTCCATTAAGTTACTTTTGCACTTTGTAAATAATCAGTGCGATACAGTTGAATGGGTTTATTTTGGGGTTCTTTATTCTGTTTTATTGATCCGTGTTTCTCTTCCTTCACCTGTACCATGCTAGTAATTGTTAGCACTGGGAAAAGTGATACCTCTCACTTTATTTTTATTTGCCTAAAATATTTTAGTTATCCTATGTGCTGTGGCTTTCCATACAAGTTTTAAAATAAGTTTGTTTATAGCTACAAAAAAAACTTGCTGAGATTTTGATAGAAATTACATTCTACTTGTATATCAATTTGGGAAAAATTGACATTTTTACTATGCTGAGTTTTCCATTCAAAGAACACAGTATGTCTCTTCATTTATTCAGGTATTCTTTGATTTCTTTTAGCAGGATTTTGTAATTTTAAGCATACAGGTTCTGTACATGTTCTGTTAGATTTATTTACCTAATTATTTTATTTTCTCTAGAGCAATTATAAATAGTATTGTGTCCTTAATTTGTATCCATATGTCATTGTGTATGTGTGGAAATGTGAATTATTTGGGGGTATTGATCTTGTCTCCTGTGACTATTGAATTTACTTGTTACTTCAAGTTTTTTTTTTTTTTTTAATTTCTAATCTGTATGATTCTGATTTTTTTCTTGCCTTATCGTGCTGGCTAGAACTTTCATTACTATTTTGAATAAGGTGGTGGTGAGAGTAGACAACATTTCCTTGTTCTCTTTTTAGAGGGAAGGCATTCAATATTTCACTATTGCATATGATTTTTTTGTAGAATTCTCTATATGTTCCTAATCACATTAAGAGTATTTCCCCTATATTTCTAGTTTTCTGAGAACTTTTGAAAAAAATCAGGAATGGGTATTGAATTTTGCCAAGTGCTTTTTTTGCATAAATCAATATGCTTGTGTAATATTTCTTCTTTAACCAATCCATATGGTGGGTTTCATTGATTGATTTTTGAACATTGAACAAATCTTGCTTACATGGAATAAATTTCACTTGGTCATGTTTTATAATTTTTTTATGTATTGCTGGATCCAACTTGCTAATATTTTGTGGGTAAATTTATGAAAGATATTGGTCTTATAGTTTTCTTGTACGGTGTTTGTCTGATTTAGTTATCAGAGTAATACTAGCCTCATGAAATGTTCCTCCTCTTCTATTTTCTGCAAAATATTGAAGTAAGTTGCTGTTAATTCTTTAAAAAAAATTTGGAAGAATTCTAAAGTTAAACCATTTAGGTATAAATATTTATTTTTGGTTCTTTTAAACTATACATTAAATATTTTTGATAGCTACCGAACTATTCAAATTGTCTATTTCATCTGGGTTGAGTTTTACTAGTTTATGGTTTTTGAGGAATTGATCCATTTATTCTAAGTTGTCAAACTTCTATTTTGTTTACAGAGAGAAAATTTTTACTCTCCTTGATAGAGTTCCATAGCCTAAAGCCTGTAACAAAACACATTGCTCTTCATGTGGATTTTTCTGACTTCACTCTGTTGTCCTGATCCTTGTTCAGTTCCTTATTTATTGTTGATGTTTATATCCAAATCGCGTATTCATCACTGATGGTTTGGTTTTCTGAAACAGTGGTTGTCAGCCACTCTCAATTTTGCCTCCAGTCCCAGAGGACATTTGGCAATGTCTAGAGATATTTTTGGTTGTCACAGCTGAAGGAGCGGTATTATTGGCATCTAATAGACAGAGGCTGCAGATGCTGCTAAACATCCTACAATGCACAGGACAACCTCTACAACAAAGAGTTATGTGGGTTAAAATATCAATAGTGCTGAGGTCAAGAAATCATGCTCCGGCCTTGCTCCTCCTTGTGTGTTTTGCAGACCAGCAACATCTTCATCACCTGTGAGCTTGTTAGAAATGCAGAATCTCAAATCTTACCCCAGCTCCACTATAGATGACTTGATAGCTTAACAAAATTCCCAGATGATTTATATGTGCATTAAAGTTTGAGAAATATTACGTGGAATAATTATTCCCTGTATTAGTTTCTTATTGCTGCTATAACAAATTATCACAAATTTAGCAGATTAAAGTGACATGAATTTATATTATAGTTCTGGAATTTAAAAGTCCATGATGGGTCTCACTGATCTAAAATTAGAGTATTAACAGGACTGTGTTCCTGTGTTCCAGGTTTCGGGGAGGAATTCATTTCTTTGCCTATTACAGTTTTGAGGCTGCCTGTATTTCTTGGCCCATGGCCTCATTATTCTGTCTCCAATGTCAGTGGCATATGGCCAAGTCTTTCTCATGCTCCTATCACTCTAGTTCTAATTTTTCTGCCTCCCTCTTGGACATTTAAGGAAACTTATATTATTATCTGGCCCACCCAGATAATACAGGATACTTTATATTCAATTTATTAAGGAGCCTAACTCTATATGCTACCTTAATTTCACTTTGCCATGCAATGTAACATACTCACAGATTCCCCAGATTAAGACATGGTTATCCGTTGGGAGATCATTATTCCATCTCAAACTCTCTCCAAGCTGATAGATCATTAGAGTCAACTGATAAACGATTTAAATGTTTGGCTCTTATGTCCTCACCATGTCCTATTGAAACCTTCTTCAGTGGGATAGGATGATAGTTCATTATTTTTTAAAAAGCATTCTAGGTGGCTCTGAAGATCATTAAGATTGGGGAGTCATTATCCTAAAATCTCCTTGGGCAAGCCAGTTTCTCTAGGAGCATCATCCTTTTTGCCTTCACATTCTGATGAGACACATTCACCAACTTTGCTGGTGCCTTAGTTTGGGCTCTTACAGAAGCAGACTTTGAGACAAGTGTGAGTACTTCATTTGAAATTTGATGTCAGAAAACACTAGCAAGGCATTGGAGAATGAGAAAGAAAAAAAAAGTAGCTACTAAAGGGGAGTTATCAAGCAAGTTACCATTTTTGGAAACTGGAGCTTAATCCTGATGAGCAATCTTTGAAAACATGTATAGGGAGTAGACTTTAGTTATCCTTCCTGGGAAAGGAGTAAGCGGAGTATTTACTCTGGCTTTTTTTGGCCATTGGTTGAGTGATGTTTCTGAGGGGCATTATTCCCTGCACTTTTGATCTGCTGAATGAAAAAGTGCAGTGGTCATGGCCAGAGAGGTCCTTCAGCAAAGATAAAATGGTGCTAGCATTTGGAAGTTGAGAAGTGTGCCCTGAGATGATAAGGCCTGAAGAGGTATGGGCAGGGTACCAATGCCTTGAATGTTGAAAACAATCCTTATTGAAGTTGTGAAAAACACAACACTTACGGGATGGAAGAGGTAATAGATGAATTTTATTCTATCCCTCAGAATAAAGGGATAATGATTTGTACTGATGATGGAGCAAGAACTCAAGCTTCTGTTAGCCTCCAGAGTCTGGAATAATCATTATTACTCAACTTTGGTGCCTGTTCATCTTGTCTTTCAGTCCCTGAGAATTCTGCATTTACCTCCACAGTTCACAGACATGGTCTCATCTCAAATCTCACCATTAACTCAACTGAGTTCAAGGCAGAGAGCATTCATAATGCATAAAATAAAATCACTGGACTGGAGTCAGATGCCCTAATAATACCGATCTTAGGATGTTATAAAGGTTTACTGAAATAATGCTTGAAAACCATCCACGTAAGTGTTCCATATGTATTATAATCTCTTCAACTGGTTGTTTACAAGAATTTAAACATTGTCTTATAAGTCCAAGTAGAAACTGAAATGAGTCTTGAAATGTAGGTCTTTCTTGAACTTTGGAGTAAAGTAGATTTTCCTTATAATTGAGGCCAGATGGTGAATTAGGGGCTCTCTCTATCAAGGTGGGATTACAGAACCAAAAGCAGGGTGGTGTGGAATTTTGCCATTATGCTTATTCCTCCATCTCTCCATCACCTGTTTCTCCTCCTCCCTGTTCCATGAATAGAAGCACTGAGAGTTTGCTATAGGTAACCAGATCTCTGACCAACATCTATTTACAATTACTGAGTTGCTTCATCGACCACAAGCTCCTGTGATCCAACATGAATTTTAGCCACTGATCCTGAATTCTCTGACCCTGGCTCAGTTTTCCCTTGAAACTAGTACAGGAAACTTGCATTACTTTTAAGTCTCAGTTTGGGCTTCTATCTGTTGTTACGACCCACCGTATCTCCTGAATTCCAAATTCAGGCTTCTACTTCTCAACAAGCCTAAGTTTCTCAGAGAAAAATAATGCAAAGTGGTACAGATTTACAAGTGTGGCCCTGAATAATAAATTGGGAAAATGATGACATACAAGCAATGAGGTTTGCTATATAGTCTTCATTTTAGCCAGCAATTTTTCTATAGTGTTATTCACCGATATGCAGTTATTCTTGACATTTCTCACTATTTACCTGAGCCCTCTTTAGCATAAAGCATCTAAGAGCTTACCTGAGATTCAATAAATAGGCATGAAAAAGGTCTATCTTATTCAGCAAAACTATTCTCTGAGGTGTTTTTCCTCCATAGAAAATAAAACATGCATTGTTGCATAAGCATAAATTGGACCAGAAACCTTTTGGAATGTTGCTGTTTTTGTGTGTGTCTTATGAACATTCATGCATTTATCTCTAAGCTAGCCAGATACACATTGTGCTGTGTTAGCTAAATGTTCAAGTCACCCCCAAGTCACCCCAACAAGAGTGGTGCTTTTGAGGAGACTTAAACTTAACATAAGCTTTTTATATAAAACCAGTTCTAAGGCGGCAGAGGCAGACTCATGTTTCTTGACAAGGGGAGCAGAGCAGGATTAGTAAAGCAGTTGAACTTTAGAGAAGCTACAGATTTTCATCACATCTCCATTTTTCCCCCAAAACTGATTACCAACAGGAGTAGACACAGAGCACACATGTTTCATAGGAAAAGGGCCTAAAAGCCCACTCATTCATGGATAAGAAAATTGAAGCCCAGAGAATGAGAGATTTCTGAAGGTCACACAACTTTCCTTGAATGAGCCCCCAAAGAGAAATTTCCACACATGAACTCTACCTTCCTGTAGGTTTGTGTGAAAGTCTGACTCCACTCAGGAGGAGTGATCTCCACTCATGAGGAGGGGTTGCCACTCGAAAAAGGGCCAGAGATAATCCAGTTTCTTAAATGATCAGGTTTGATCATGAATGTAAATGAAGCCAATACTAGATCCAAACTTAGAAAAACAAACATTTTAAAAAGATACTAGGGAGGACAAGTTGGAGGCCCAAACTTCACCTGCATGTAGACTACTTAGGTACCTTATCCTGACTTGTACCCTACATTTCTGTAATAAAATGAAGTTAAAAAAAGACTGATGTTGATGGTTGAGAAATAAAGAAAAATGGTTTTAATGGGTCATAAAAATGTTTTTCATAACAGGCAACAGCCTCTGTGAAAAAAGATGAGCTTGAGAGGTCCAGAGTTAAATCATTCTGTTTTCCAACAGAATAGCAGAATAGAAAACATATCAGCTTACAGTGATGTTGAGAAGAAATAGCTCCACATCATTTTGCTATTAAGGTGCTGGAGAAGAATATTGCTGTTACATCTATAAAAAGACCACACCAGGACTGATGCTTTGGGGGTGGAGGAAGCAGGTTGGAAGAGGGCACACAAACACACTTGGTGGAGAAACTCTTCATTCCAGGCATGTTTGTTTTGAAAATGTTGCTGTACCAGGTCATGGAATTCATGAATAAAACTCCATCCTTATTTTGACTAAAAAAGGAATAAAGATTTATTACCATCCTAACCAGGGAAACAGTATTGACCCACTGGCTATTTGAGATTTTTAGCATTGTGGGCAAGAATATTTATTGCTTTTAATTACCATAAAGTACCAAGGATCTTGTTTTTATAGATTTTTCTCCTGTACCCCTACTCTTGCTTTGCAATTCTAGGTGTGGGGAAGAGGGAAAATGATATTTCAGTGTTACGTAAAAATTTTCAGACAAAGATGATAAATTAAAAATGACCAAAGCTTGTTGTCAATCTCCTTCTACTTTCTCTTCAATTCCAGAAAATTAAAATAGCATCACGGGGGCGGTGGGGGTTAAGGAGTTAGGGAAGTAAACTGGCTCTGGTCTCCTGCAGGACTCAGTTAATCTCTCTGAATCCCAGGACACTGGACTAAAATAAGGGCAAGAACATGCTTAGGTTAAAGAAGAGTTACAAGCGTGGTCTCTCAGTCAGAATTAGAGTTGCCTTTGAGGACTTTGAGACAGGGGAGGAGAGTGGAAGAACAGGATCTTCTTGGGACTCACTGATTATCTTCTTGACTTGAAGAAAGTTCCTTCACCTATCTAAGCCTCCATTTTCTCATTTATAAAGTGGGGAGAATAATGCTTCCTTTGTAGAGTCATCATAATGAAAATAGATAATGGATTTGAAAAATCCTTAGCAGGGTTCTTAGCGCATATCATTCAAAATAATAGCCATTTTTGTAATTGGAGGTCTGGATGCCAGATTCTCTCACTCACTTTCTCTCTTTCTCTCTCTCTCTGTCTCCATCTTTCTGCACACACACACACACACACACACACACACACACATACACACACGTACACAAACAGAAAAAAAGTTATGTCTTGAGGCCAATGTTGTTGGACTGTACTATTTCCAAGAAAAAGTTCTTCAATTGTCGGCTCAACCAGCTAAGATCCATGTATCTGAGTTCACTGGTGGGTTTTTGTGGACAAAGGAAGAAACTTCTAGCAATTTCAGGCCATGTGTCAATAGTGAATGTCATCATGGGATAGCATAAACTCTCTTACTCCATGTTGCCAGTGAGGAACCCGAATCCTGAAAAGAGTCATTGGCTCCAAATAAAAGGAAAAGCACAATGTCAAGTTGTATAAACCCTTGGTATAGGAACCATAAGGCAGGGCATTAGCCTCAGTTTGAATGCTGCTTCAGGTGTGCTTAATCTACCTGTATCTGGATCCTTGGGTACTTGCTCAGTTGCCAGCCACTGGGGGCACTTCTGTCTCCTCATCTCCTGGTACCATCCATATTGCCCACTCTGGTGGGAGCTGTCACCACATGACTGAGCATTTGGCTGTGTTTTCTTGGAAAGCCATGACCAACCATGTAACACCTTGAATTTACTCTTTCTCTTTTCTTACTTAACTCCCTTTCCCCCTAACTTGGTCATGTGATCATTGCTGCGGGCTCCATTTTCTAGGAAACCCAGGCTGTTATAGGAGGCAAATATATCTACTGAGTGCTGTCAGGTAGATAGAAAGAGAACAGAAGTGGTCGGAGCCTGTCCATCAAGGTGATAATGGACAGAGACGATCCTTTTATTTATTTAGTGCTATTACATGCCAGGAATTTGATAAGCACTATGTGCAGGTGTCTGAGGCACTAGAGGACACTGGTTGACAGTGAGGGCTTTGTAGCTGACTGCCTGAGCTCTGCCACTCACTAGTTTTGTAACCCTGGGTAAGCTGATTGCTTTTTCTGGGCCTCGGTGTCTTCTCCTATTCTGGGAGAATAATAACATCTACCTTAGAGTTTCTATGATAACTAAGTGAATAAATACTTACACATTTAGGGCAGTGCTTGGTCCTCAGTAGGGCCACAATAGGTCTTAATATATGTTAGGTATACATACTGTTGTTCTAATTTCATTCTGCCCTCTCAATAACCCCAAGTCCTCACATTCATTATCCTCATTTTACAGATGAGAAAACGGAGGCTTTGTAAGTGGCCTGAGATCACACAAGTGGCGAGAGCTGAGACAAAAATCAATCCATTCATACACACACACACACAGACACACACACACACACGTATACTGAGCATGCATATATGTATATACATATATGTATATATGCATATACACACATGTATATATACATATGTGTATATATACATGTGTGTGTGTATATGCTGAATATATATTATAATTTTATATATATATATAGAACATGTATCATCTATACTGTGTACCTGCCACTATTGTAGCTCCAGAGATTCAAGATGTAAAAACACAGTCTCTCTCCTTAGGGAGTTTACAATCTAGTGAAGGAAATGAGTGTGGACAATTATAATAAAATGTAAAGAGGGCAACAACAGACATGTGTGCAAGGTATTAAAGAGTTATGAGGGAGGAACATCTGATGGTGGCAGAGTGAGGTTTACAAATACCTTCCAAATCTCAAGGGATAGGGAGTACTAAGGGTTAGTAGGGGATACTTACAGATAAATCCAAAGCTTAGAAATGTAAAACTATGTTGTTGTGGGAGATTAAGGTAGAAAACAGAGTGAGATGTAGTATGAGTGAAGGGATGAGTAAAGCCCCAGTTGGTGTGAGGTGGACTATGCCAAGGAATGGGAACATAATCTTTAGTCAAACAGAGGCCGCAGAAGGGCTAGAAGAAGGAGAACCAAAGGTTGGCTTTTCATATTAGGCTGCTGGGAAGGCCGATGCAATGATCCCACTAAGCTGTTGTGTAAATGAGCTTGGATGAGGGACATGGAAGATGTGGGGATGAGGAGGGATCCAGGCAGCAAGTGTTTAAGAACTAATATAGTTTGAACGTGTGGGTCCAGAAAGAGCAGTGGATAGTGTCAAGAGATATTTTGGGATCCCAACTTGAATGATAGAAGGGCAGTGCCTTCAGATGTGAGAAAGAATATAAAGAAAGAGCAGAAATGGGGATGGGGAGTGGGGTACAGAATAAGTCAAGTTTTGGAAAGGCTGAGTTTTGAGGCATCTGGCACACAATCTGGGGTTGGGGAGAAAATGTAGTTTTTTGAGGAGTCATCTGGTATTGGGATTTGACAGAGTGAATAGAGATAAGATCAGCCAGGAGGATGGTGTAGAGGAATGAATCAAAAATTAACAGCAAAGCTCCAGTAATCAATATGTAAGGGACAGACAGGGGGCTGGAACCCTGGTGGAGGCAGGACAGGAGAGATCCAAGAGGCAAGAGGAGAACAAAGAAGTGATGAATTATAGGAGCTGAGGTGGAGAGTTGCAAAAGAGGGGTTGATCCAGGGTCAAATGTGATGGAGCTTTTGTAGGATGAAAAATTGAATATAAATATTGGACATGGAAGAGAGAGGCCATTGGTGACCAGGGAAGACCAAGAGAGAGTGTACCTCAACCCCGAATATGATACTTTGCTCTGCCAAATCGTACACGTGTTGTCCTTTAAGATATAAGAATGAGTGAGCAAGGAATAGTCTCCAGACAAGTAGACTAGAAACCTGAATCTCAGTCCTGATTCTATTACTAACACTTGGGGGAACATCTTCCTCTCTCCTTTCTTTCTTTTCTTTTCTTTTTTCCTTCCTTCCTTCCTTCCTTCCTTCCTTCCTTCCTCTCTTTCTTTCTTTCTCTCTCTCTCTCTCTCCCCTCCATCCCCTGCCCTTTCTCTCTTTCTCTCCTTCCTTTCTTCCTCCCTCCCTCCTTTCTTCCTTCCTTCCTTCCTTTCTTTCTTTCTTTCTTTCTTTCTTTCTTTCTTTCTTTCTTTCTTTCTTTCTTTCTTTCTTTCTTTCTTTCTTTCTTTCTTTCTTTCTTTCTTTCTTTCTACTACAGGGTTTTACTCTGTCACCCAGGCTGGAGTATGGTGGCACAATCGTAGCTCACTACAACCCCGAACTTCTGAGCTCAAGTGATCCTCTTGCCTCAGTCTCCTGAGTAACTAGGACTACAGGTGCATGCACCAAACCCAGCTAATTTATTTTTATTTTTATTTGTGTAAAGAGGGACATCTTAATATGCTGCCTAGTATGGTTTTGAAATCTTAGCTTCAAGCGATCCTCTTACCTCAGCCTCCCAAAGTGCTGGGATTATAAGCATGAGTCACCACAACTGGCTCCATCCTCTACATCTTTGTACCTCAGTCTCTATATTTGTATAGTAGCAGAAATAATTGTAGAAAAGGTTGCAAAACTGTTTTGATGTCACCAAAGGCATCCAAATGAAAAAGTCCACTAGAAATACTCTGCATCGACATTGTATAACCATTGAGTAAGGGAAGAACAGAGATATGACTTGCTTAGGGTTCCATGGTTGCAAGGTAGTTGAGTCTGGGTTAGAATCCAGACTCTTTTGGCTCCAAAGCTCATGCCCTGTCCACTACTCTCCAGAACCCCAGAGCATACCACTTCAAACTCATACATTAGGCAGGATCATTTGAATCATAGCTCGCCAACCAAAGCCTCCTTATAGTTCAGCCTTTCAGCCCAGTTTGAGGCTGAGCTTTTCTTTCCATTTTAATTCAAAGCTAAAAGTCAATTAGATAGATGGCACAAATTTTTAACTGATGTTGAGCAAGTTTCTAAACTTCTCAAGGCTTAGTTTTCTCTTCTAAAAAAATGAGAATAATAAGTATACATTTTTGTGGAATGGTTATGAGGGTTAAATAAGATAGTGCATGAGATTTACTTATCGGGGCTAACCCAGTGAATACCAGTGAGTGGAAGTTGTCATATAAGATATTTGGATCATTGCTTCCCCCCGCCTCCATGGGCAAATTCTAGAGGAAAGGTGCACCTAAACTGATTTCCCATAAAGCAACTCCCAATACACACATACATTGCTTGTCATTGTCCACAATCAAAGTGGTAATTGTAAGTGAGATTAATATTTTCTGGTTTTGGTACCTCTGGACTTTCTCCTTGCCTTGTAAGACTCAACGTGTAGTTTCTTAATTCTTAAAGTGTGATACAGACTCACTGAGCATGAGAGAAACTCTTTGTAAGTAAAGGAGAGTAAAGTGATTTTGGCTTTGTGAAACATTAAGGAATCTTAGGGAATACAAAAGATGCTGTTAAAGAAAATTATCTATAACAAATTATCATATTAACTGACTGATTTCTATTAGTGATAAGCATCTTAGGTTAAACATCACTGAAAAATATAGCAATATAACTGATAACAGCAATTATTTAAGGAATGGATAGAGGTAGGAAAGAAGGGTGACAAGTAGAGAATGAGGGAAGTGAGACGTAGGAAATAGAAATGGAAAATAATGAAAATGAAAGACTCAGGGAGATTGAGAGAAGAGAGGGAGGAAGGAATAGATGGAAAAACAAGGAAAAGAGAGACAGAGCAAAAGAGAGAAAGAGGAAGAAAATAGAAGAGAGACAGGGAGAATAAGGAAGAGGGAGAAATGGACAAAGAGAAGGGAAACAGCAAAAAGACAAGTCAAGGAATTAAAGGAGACACTTGAGAATAAGAAAAATAGGCCAGGTGAGATGGCTCATGTCTATAACCCTAGCACTTTTGGAGACTAAGATGGGAGAATTGCTTGAGCCCAGGAAACTGAGATCAGTCTAGGCAATATAGTGAGGCTTTGTCTCCTAAACAAACAAGCAAACAAACAAATAAATAAATAAATAGCTGGGCGTACACCTGTAGTCCCAGCTACTTGGGAGGCTCAGACAGGAGGATTGCTTGAGCCCAGGAGGTCCAGGCTGTAGTGAGCCATGATTGTGCCACTGTACTCTAGTCTTGGTGACAGAGTGAGCCACCCAACTCAAAACAAATAAATAAATAAGTAGTACAGATACAGAAACAAAAGAGGAAGAAACAATCACCAAGACTTGTTTCCAGATTGACGCCTGCAACAACTGAGCCTGCTGTTTGTCTGGTCCACCTTGATTGATGACTTCAGAGATGATTTTCAAAGGAAGGGGGTCCAGCTGTGCTCTGCTAACCTGCCTGCTTCCTGCTGTACATGCTGGGAAGACAGCAATGCTCTCTGCAGGTTGGAACAGGACAGAGATGCTTCTTTCTTCCTTGCCTAACAACACACCCCTGAAAATGCTGCTCCTTATTCTTGCCTTTCAATTGTTTGGGAAGAAAGAAAATAATAAGGGATAAGATGAATAGAGATTCTTTTATATTTTTACTGAAAATGACCATGGACAGAAAATTTCCAAACCAATGGTTCTCTTGTAGGGCTTTACAATTCCTCTGCACCAGCAACCAACAAAACCAGATGCTGTCTCCTTTATTTTGGGGACCCCTTCAGAGTTTGATATGGTGCCTTTATTTGCAGTGGTGATGGACAGATATTTGTTATATGAATGGAACCACTTGCCTGCTACGTTTTTCAGGCTCAGTAGAGATCAGCAGAATGTGCCGGTAGGTTTTGTAGAATTTTGATTTGAGTAGACCTGAGTAAGCATTTAACCCAATAAAAGATGAAAGTATAAGGGTCAGAGAGGTGAAGGGATTTGCTCTACGTCACACAGTTGATTTGGTGCACAGCCAACATGACTTCTAGCTTAGGGTTATCTCAGGCACATCCCTCTTCTCTGAATTTTGTTGATTAGTTTTTATAACCAGGAAAAGCAAGAATCCCTTCCCATAATGCAGTTATATCTCACTTAGAAATTGGATATTTTATTGTTTTAAATTTATTAAATTCATAATGCTTCTTTCCTGAAGAAAACTTTATTTCTATTACTTAGTAGTGATTATTATAAAATAGCCTTTCAAAGAATTTTCTAATTTGTCTTCAAAGTGTACACATGCACATACATATAGTTTTCTATATGCCAATCTTTTTCTTAATGAAGTGTGCCCCACAATTTTGCATATAATAATAATACTTATTAAAAGTCATATTAATAAGTATTATTATTATATAACGGGTTTGAGACCCTCCTGGGCAGCGAGACCTCATCTCTACAATAAATAAAAAAAATCAGCCGGGCGTGGTAGCGCTTGCCTGTAATTCCGGCTAATCGGAAGGCTGAGGCAGAAGGATCGCTGGAGCCCAGCAGGTCGAGGCTGCGGTGGCCGGGAGCGGCCACTGCACTCCAGTCTGGGTGACAGAGTGAGACTCCAACACACACACACACACAAAAGTCATATTGGCATCACACTCCAACTACCTATACATGTTTTCACCCTATGGTTTCATTTTTGTCTTTACAGTATCCATTTAAGAGATTAAAAACCTGAGATGCAGAATTTTTGAAGCATAGCCAGGAATGGAAAGGTTTGATCATAAAAGACATAGAGGCCGGGCACGGTGGTAATCCCAGCACTTTGGGTGACCAAGGTGAGGGGATTGCCTGAGCCCACAGGTTCAAGAACAGCCTAGGCAACTTGGTGAGACCTCATCTCTACAATAAAAATAAAAAAATAGTCGGGTGTGGTAGTACATGACTGTAGCTCTGGCTACTTGGAAGGCTGAGGTGGAAGGATCGTCTGAGCCCAGTGGGTCAATGCTGAGGTGGCTGTGAATGTGCCACTGCTTCCAACCTGGGCAACAGAGTGAGACTCCAACTCCAAAAAATTAAAAATTAAAAAAAAAAAGACATAGATCTAGAAGACTAGAGGGTACATGGTTATTGATTCAGAAGGCTTTCAAATTACTAGGTTCCAAATACTTTTAGGTTTTGGATTTTAGATTTTTTTCATGGCATTCATTAGCTTAGTGACTTTGGTCAATTTTCTGAGCTTTAGTTTTCTCGTCTGTGAAATGGGAATAAGAAGAATGTAGGTTTCATAACATTGTTGCAAGGCTTAAAGTCCTGCATGCAGAATCCTTGCACATAGTAGGTATTCAGTACATAAGTTGTTGCTATTTAGTAGACCTTACCTCTCTACCCAATTACTAACAGTTTCTGTGTATTTCTCCACTTCATCCTGGATGTGCAGACAAGATTACATTTCTGCTCTTGCAGAGGAAATGTGTTTTTACATTTGATAACGGTTAACCTGCCATTTCGTTCTGCAGAGCATAAACCCGTCCACTTCTCAGTTTAAAAATGATCACTGCTGATTCATGCCTTTGCCTCATCACTTGTTTAATCCCATTTCCCCTTCAGGGGAATGAATTTTCTGCCAGATAGTCTTCTTTATAAAAGCTGTTATATTTGTGATTTTTTAATTTTTATGTTTCAGCAAGTTGGGCTCTCTCTTGTAAAGAAACATAAAACATCAGCATCTCTACTTGGTCCTGAGGACAGTCGAAGCACCTAAAATAGTCAAGGAATAAGCTGAAGTTCTGACTTTTCCAGAGATGAATGCAGAAGGAAGCTTCCCTCTGCTTCTTGGGACCTCTGAGCATCAGGAAAGTTGTCTGATAAGGAGAATTCCTGCCAGACAGGAGGATGCTTGTCTGATCTGGAGGATGCCAAGAGACTGGATGTTTAGACTAATTTAGCATTTGACCTTGGAGGGAAGGAAAGGTCTTCTTATTGGGTCTCAATTGGCTCACCTATAAAATAAGGTTGTTCAATCAAATAATCTCTAAGGTACTTTCAGATTTTGCATTGAATTACTTCTATTGCTGAAATTCTGTCAAGGTCCAAAGGAATTAATTTTAACAATTGAATTCCAGGCATTGTGTGACTGTGGGAGGGATAATTGGGGGCATGGTCAGTGCCTTTCAAACCAATCTACCTGGTTATCCCTAACTACGCTTAATTGTCAAAAAGGCCCCCTCAACCAATCTGAATAGACTGAATCATAAATTAGATATGTCCACAGCCAGAGGTACATATTAAATAGAGATGTTTTATAGACCATAATTGCACTTGGGTGATACAGTAAAAGCTAGTTCACCTGCCATCCCATAACCAAAGTCCTCTATTACTTGATGAGTCTGAATTTGCCTTGTCTACATTTTGCTTTTATGCAAAAGAGAAAAGAAAAAATTGCAAGCCCACAAGCTAATATACTGAATTTATCTTGAGAAAATAGATTCCATGATATGTACTGGGATCAGTATGAATTTAACTCAATTCCATACACTTTTGGTAGCCACTTCCCCAGGACAGCAATACTACAGCAATTGACCTAAGGAACCACAAAATTTGCCCTGCTGTTTATTCACTAAAAAAAGTGAGGAGGCTCAGTTCTAGTATGTACCTATTAAATAATACCATAACAATTATGATCAAAGCTTTTTAATTTTTTAAGAAATATTTTTAAATTTCATATGCATTTGCTTTTGGGACCCTCATAACTCCCTGAAGTGGGAAGAACATTACTATCTTTAGCATACAAATGAGGAAATAAAACTTGAAAAAAAAACAATTGCTAGAGGTAAGTTGCTTGACACACCACACATGCGATTTCATTTAACGACTGTGAATGATCACGTGAAGTCAAACTTTTTTATCTCCATTTCACAGATGAGCTTATAAAGTCTCAGAGAGGTTAAGGAGCAGGCTCAGCTCACACAGTTTATAAATGGCAGAGTAGGGTTTCACACACGGCATCATTTGACTCCGTTAACTCATGTTCACACCTTCTTCCTTACCCTGTCTGGTGACTTGCTCAAGTTTTCACATCCATGTAGACCTTCAATTAGAGTCCAGTTATATCTTTTGTTGCCCTTTGGCTTCTCTTTTTAATACTTTGCTCTCTCTCTCTCTTACATATTGTGTGCTAAGTTATTGCAAATCAGTGAGAGTCACATGGCATGCTTTGCATTTCTTGAGTAACCAGAACTTTTTGTTTCCTAGCCATGTCTGATAGCAGACCAGTAAAGGTAAGAGAAAACTGAAAGTGCATTAGTATTCAGTGTGTTGAGTGTCTGCTTCCTAGTATGATGTGGTTCCAGACAGGCAGAATAACTTAGATAGGAAAAAGCTTGGGTAAAAATTCATTAATATACTGAGTTTAACCATATTAGAAGGAAGACCTACTTGTATTTTTGGGAGAGTAGAGTGAGGGTAGAGGTGGGAGTGGGAAATAAACTCTCCCTAGCACCAGGTTCCAAGTTACTCTTAGTATCTCTCTTGTCCTTCTACCTTTTTCTACCCACATTGCCATTTTACCTGGCCATGTCACCATCATGTTTTCCCTAAACTGAGTTAGACCTCCTATGCAGCTTTCTTGTTCCAGCTGTGAACTTTTTTGTTTCCTAGACATTCCTGATAGCAGACCAGTAAAGGTAAAAGAAAACTGAAAGGTTCATGATCGACACTGAAACCAGAGACCTTTTTTCAAAACACAAATATGACTATGTCACTCCTGTTTAAAACCCTCCAAAGTTTCTGCAACACTGGCCCAAATCCTTATTTTGACTTACCAATAGGGTCTTGCATTCTTTAGCCCTACCTACCTCTCAAACTCCTTCTCATTCCACTGTTTTCCCTTCCACCCCTTGAATTTTCCACACACAAATCTCCTTCCTGCCCCAGTGCCTTTACATGCCTTTACTCTCCTTGAAAGCTTTAGATTCTTTTCTTTCTGCTAATTCTTTCTACTCTCAACTCCCACATGTGCATCTTTATACTCTTCTACATTTGAGAATCTCTCAAGCTCCAATTTTATATTTCTTCTTCAAGGAATCATTCCTAATCTCCATGACTGGCCCAGGCCCCCTGGTTCATGTTCTTACACAGCTTATTTTCTTCTCTGTAGCATTAGCTGTAATTTTCATTATTTTATTGTGTATTTAGTTGTTTAATTTCTATGTTCTTCTCTAAACTGTAAGTTGCAGGGAGAAAAAGGTTGCAACTGTCTTCTTCAGCTAAGTGTCCTTTGTGTGTCTAGCATGGGGCTTAGTATATAGCAGCTGTTTGATGACGCTGTACTTATTTATTGGCGTGATAAACAAATACTGTACTCAGGATTATGCAGAATTACCTTCAATTTGGTTAATTTCAACCATAGAACACAGTGATCATTGACCTGCCTCTATTTCCCCATCTTTGCTTATCATGGCTTCTTCTCTTCCAACACATACACATTCAATTCTAAGACTCTGCTGATTTGAACTTAGCTTTAGACCTCCTAAATGTTGCAATGCAAAAATAAAATCCCTCTTTCTATTTCATTCACTTACTTTCCTTCTCCCTTCTCAATTCACAATTTCCTCCTTTACTCAGTCATAATTAAATAATGTATCTGGCCTATGAAGGTAAAAAAGGTATGATTAAAAAGAAGTATCCTGTTAGTAAATAATCTTGACTGACTATCAGGTTAGTTTATGCCTATGTAGGGAATGAGCCAAATCGGTCATGGCTTCAGAAAAGTGTCACATTTTTGAGATGGTGCAAACATTAAAAAACAAAAACAAAAACAAAAACCTCTGAGTGACAGAATATGCTCTGATTAAATAATTTGTTTTTTTTTTCTCTATTTTTTTTTCCTTCAGAAGAAAATACTTTCAAAACATTTTTACCTTCCTAACAGCCAAAAGGTTGTTAAGCAGCTTCACACATTTTTCCCTCTGGGGTATTCATATCCACGAAAGTTAATGGATGGAAAATTAATGTTTCTCTCCAAATATTTCCACAATCACAAAGCAAATAGTCGATTCTGCCAAGATGAGAGTGTATATCTGCCCTCAGGAAAAGGTTTCTGTCACCATTACCTACATCATTTAGCTTATCCAGACTGGATTAATTATCATGATAATTAAGGAAATTTAGATTCAGGTACCTCATAGGCCATACTAAAAATACAACTGACCACATCCCTCCATTGTTTTGATGTCAGGTAGACTTGTTTTCACTTGCACTCAGTATAGTGGTGTTTTTGAAGTGATGTTTTCGAAATATTGTGACTCAAGTCAACACAAGTGAAATATTTTCTAGGCAAATAAAATAGTTTAATTATGAATCACTTTCCAAGAACTAGATTGCAACTAATGCCCCATATGTCCACAAAATGAAAGTACTGTTACCAATTTATGCATTAGGGTATGTTTATGCTTCTGTTTTCAAGGATTACTGTTTAATTGGTATTGATTACAAGGGAAAGCACATCAACATGCCCCTTGAGTAAAACGCAAGATATGAGGAGTCTAAAATTTGCAAAATTGATCCCTATTTCATAAACCTGTAGAAAATCCACACTCAAAAAGTAGTAAGGATACTTCAAGTGTAATAAGGATTTTTGCTGAAAGTTTTTGTGCCCTGGTCTCTTTTTTATTTATTTATTTTTTGAGTTGGAGTCTCACTCTGTCGCCCAGACTGGAGTGCAATGGCCGCTCCCAGTCACCGCAGCCTCGACCTGCTGGGCTTCGGCGATCCTTCCACCTCCACCTACCAAGTAGCTGGAACTACAGGCGCTCACTACCATGCCTGGTTATTTTTTTTTAAAATTTATTGTAGAGATGAGGTCTCACCAAGTTGCCCAAGTGGGTTTCGAACCTGCAGGCTCAGGCAATCCACTTACTTTAATTTTTTAAAATTACTATTATTTTTAATTGACAAATCATAATTGTATGTATTTATGGGGTGCAAGATGATGTTTTTATATATGTATACAATGTATGATAATTAAATCAAACTAATTAATATATCCATCACCTCATTTACCTTTCATTTTTATGGTGAGACATTTGTAATTTACTCTTGGTTATTCTGAAATATACCATATATTATTATTGACCATAGTCACTCTGCTGTGGTCTATCTGAAATGCTGTACCCTTTGCCCAGCAACTCTTCCTTTCCTCCCTACTCACTCTTTCACCTGCTCAACCTCTTGGAAACATCGTTTTGCTCTACTTCTATGAGTTCAACTTTTTTAGATTCCACGTGTTAGTGAGATCTGTGTCTGTGTTATTTTATTTAGTATAATGTCCTCCAGGTTCATCCACATTGTCCCAAATGACAGAAATTCCTTATTCTTTGGGATTGAATAGTATTCCATTGTGTAGATATACCATATTTTCTTTATCCATTCATCTGTTGATGAACACAGGTTGATTCCGTGTTTTGGTTATTGTGAACAATGCTGCAATAAACATGGGAGTGCAGATACCTCTTCCACATACTGATTTCAATTCTTTTGGCTATATATCCAGAAGTGGGAGTGCTGAATTATGTGATAGTTCTATTTTGGTTTTTCTGAGAAATGTCTATACCATTTTTTCATAATAACTGTACTAATTTACATTCCCACCAGCAATGTACAAGAGTTTTCTTTCCCTGCATCCTCACCAACACTTGTTATCTTTCATTTTTCTGATAAAAGATGAAAGATAACAATGGTGTAAGATGCTACTACATTGTGGATTTAATTTGCATTTCCCTAGTAATTCATAATACTGAGCATTTTTCATGTGGCTGTTGGCCATTTGTATATGTTTTAAAAAAATTGTTTGCTCAAGTACTTTGCTTGTTTTTCAGTTGGGTTATTTGATTTCTTGCTATTGAGTTATGTTACTTATATTTTGGATATAAAGTCCTTATCAAAGGTATGATTTGCAAATATTTTCTTTTTATTTATTATGTGTTCTTATCATCTTTGTCAAGAATCAATTGACTAAAAGTGTGTGGGTTTTCACCTGAGTTATCTATTCTGTTCTATGTGTTGATGTGTCTCTTTTTATGCCAGTACCATGCAGTTTTTATTATAATTGCATTATAATGTGTTTTAAAATCAAGTGCCTTTATCTTTTTTTAACTCCAATCAGTTACCATCAGGGAACAATGAGCAAGGAAATGATCAAAGAAACAAACATTTAATGGAACTAACTGAGGACTAGACACTGTTCTCAATTATCTATATGAATTAATTTATTTAATTAATCTTTTCAATCCCTCACAGAAGTAAGTTGGTGATACTCTTTTCATGTTGCAACTGAAGAAACTAAAGTACAATAAGGTTAAATGACTTAACTAAGACCACACAGCTATTTAGTTGCAGATTCAGGATTCAAATCTTGGCAGGCTAACTTTTGAACCTATCTATTAACCATTAGTCTAAGTTGTTAAGTAAGCTCCAGAAAAATGAGACATTGAATAGTCCTTGTTGGAGGATCTGTCTTGAATTCTGGAGTAATTTCCTACCCGAAGGATAGATCTGGGTCACCTAGAAAAAGCTTAAAGTCATGCTTCTTTTTTCTCTTTAGTCCGCATTAAGTCTAGCATGCAAGTCCCTATCTCCTATAACCAAGTCTGTATTGTCTTTGCCCATTTTTGTATTGAATGCGTCTCCTAAACACAAAGTACATCAACCTGCATAACGAACGTTTGTATATCTAACCCTGAATTGTACCTCACATCTTTAAAATAAAAAATTAAAACAACAACAACAACAAAAACCAAAGTATTTCCTGGGCCAAAATAATACAGCACACAAAAAAAGGAAAGCCCTCCCCCCCTTGTTTTTTTGCCCAATGACCTTCAGGACCTGTGGGATATTGAACTCAAAACAGTTCAACAAAACTGTTTCAGAACCTCTTCAATATTTCTGAATATCTCATGCTGTCAGCTACTGTCCAATAGGCTTTGCCTCTCAGTCATTATTTGTAACTGAGAACAAAAGGAAAGAAGATTGACCCAGGCTTATTCAAAAAGTTAGGAAATTTTGTCCTCCTCCTCCTTCAACTCCCAACACTGCCTTGCACTTACTTGATGACTACTTGTACCTTTCTCAGTCCTTTCTGCTACAGCAATTAAGCCCTCATCCCCATGGCTGTGGATCTTTGGAAGTCATGGGGGCTACATGAAAATACGGACCAAGAAGAATCCTAAGAGATTTTATTGGTTGTAGAATATACTCCTTTTCATAGAATCAGGCCAAGTTGCAGTAGAGATTTGTCTCAAGAGATTCTTCTGCCAATAGTTTATAAATCAAATTTCTCCAGTGCCCTTTCTCAATTCAATCCCTCCTCCCACAAAATACTATCACCACCCTCATGACAAGGGGATACATGTGGAAAAGGAAAAAAATATTAGGAAAGTTAGAATGATGAGTTTAACAACTTGGTACTTCCATCCATAGAGATTTTTGATTCCATTGTGCCTAATAACATTTCAAAAATAAAAGCAATAATAAGACTTCCCATGTTAAGCAAAGCAATTCATTACTTACCTAGATTTCATTCCCCTCAGAGAAAGCACATATGCTTTCTCTTTATCACATTTTTATCATTCACTAGGACTTATATCTGGCTTCCAGTCTGGAGAACACATTCACTTAACAGAATAAGTCTAATTCAATGAGGAAAAGGGAAAGAGCAGCAGGAAGGGTGTGTGTGTGTGTGTGTGTGTGTGTGTGTGTGTGTCCAGTCAGAGCCAGGATCATCCTAAATTCAGAAGGACAGTTGTCAAAAATTCACTGTTCAAGTTGCTGCACTTCTTTGTAACTCATATGGGTCTTTAGGGGATCACAGATATTATACTTCAATAGTGTCATCATTTGAATGCTTTCTTGATTGCAGGGGTTTCTCACTAATGAGGTAGTATAAACAAATGTGAGAATAACTGACAGAATATTTATGTTATACCAAATATTTATTGAGCACTTATATTGCAAAAAGCATTATGTTATGGACTATGAGTATTATGCATATGGTTTTCACATGCTTCCTGCCTTAAAGAACATGCAGTTCAGCAGAAAACATGAGACAAATAAGATAAATATATAGTCAACAAACTAAAATGTAACCAATGTCGTATGAAAAATATATTTAAATAACTATGGAAATTTTGGGTAAAAAGAAATTTTATTTAGCCCAGGAGTCCTGGATATAATTATGAAGAAACTTTTTTTTTTTCTTTTTGAGCTGAGACTTAAAATATGTACTTGGAGATGTGAAGGGTACCCCAGTTTTAAGAAAACAAATAAACCCAAATAGCATGAACAAGACCTGATGTTAGGAAATGCAAGGTTTAGGATAGTATTCACTGTAGTTTCAATGAAATAGAGTGGAAAATTAGATTGAAAATGTAGATTGTGGCCAGTTCAATGATAGCTTTAAATGCTGAATTAAAAAATTTAAACTCTGTGCAGTCCATGGGACAGTAGTAGAACTATTGGAAGAACAGTATGAAAAGATCAATTTGACAATGCTGTTTGATATGAATGAAAATAAAAGGACCAGAAACTGAGATCCACGTTAAGACAGGAAAAGGAAAAATACTAATATTTATTGATGTCCTACTATGTGCTAGGAGCTTGGATAATCACTTCGCATATGCCAACTCATTTCATTCTCACAGCAAATCTGTGACAGTTTTATTTTAACTTCCATATTTATATATGGGACAACTTAGACACCATCAGAATTTACACAGTGGTAGTTAAAGAGGCAATGCTAAAACTCATATTGGTGAGGTCTCTCGGTTTGAATTCCTTCTGTTACAAGGATTTACTGCAAGAGAACAATCAAGAGGCAAGAGGAACTAAACTCTAAAATAGGATAGAAACATTGAAATGGGCATATGGAACCTTCTTTGTGAAACAGAGATGCCCTCAGTCTTAAAACCAGATACTACCCCAGTGAGCAATAAAATATGGTAAAGGAAAGGTATGTTTGTTTTCTCTTGTGGAGACTAAAATCTAGGGAAGTAATGAATTGTTTTGGTTAGCACAGGCAGTCTTACTACGGAGTCAAATGGAAAGAACTTGACACTTGTTTGTTGTGAGAAAAAGAAGTAAAGAATAACTTTTAGGCACTAAAATGAATGTATTCAAAGGAATAAATTACACACAAAAAATGTAAGTGAGAAACAGAGAAAGCTGTACAGGATTTTAAAGGTAATTCAATAAGTTTCATTTTAGACATATCTGAGGTATCAGTCATACCCAATTGCAAGGATACAGTAAGTTGTTGGAAATGTGACAATTTCTAGCTTAAGAGGATGGTCAGAAGTAGTAAAAAAGAGATTTCAGGGTCACCACCACAGAGTTGATGATGGAAACCATGGGACTGAAGGGATTTCCAAAGAAAAAAACGTAATGTATTTAAAATAATGAAAATACATTTTACAGAAGACAAACGTGTTTAGGAGGTAAAAGTAAGAAAAAGGGAATTAAAGGAGATGAGGAAGGAGTTAGGAAGAGGCTATGGGTTAACAATAGTATATTACGAATGTGGGGGGAAAAGTTAAAGAAAAAAAAACTACTCTAAGGGGCATAATTGCTAAAGACAATGTTTCAGAGAAGTCACAGAGCTTGATGTCTGAGAAAATGAATACCAGGATAGCAGTTGGATGACTCTTGGAAGATCTTTTCCAGTGTTCAATAATGTAATGCAGCAAGCCAGATTTCTGGAGGGTAAACACAATAAAATATTTTTAAAAACTTATTAAAAATCACTAATTGCTTAGCATAGATATGAGTAGTGTACCATTCAATGGACTTCAAATACTAGCCAAATTTCTATTGGAAAGGGATAGCATTGCATTCATTTTTAGGCATTCCTGATGAAAGGCCAGCTGTTGTCCATGGTGCTAAAAGAGTCATCTGGCATTATAATATTGCAGCAATATGACCAGTATAGTTGGAATGAATTAGGTGTTTCATTACATGCCTCTGTGTGGTGGATTTATTTTTCATTGAGATAAAATTTTTCATATGTATTTCCCATCTGGAAGGTTTTTTTCAAACTCCCTGATGGTTAACATCCAGAAAGCAATTGATTTTTAAAAAAGAAAGAAATCCCTTGAAACATGAGCATAAGAAATCAAGGAGAGGAAAACACAGAAAATGGAAGACATGTTGAAAGGTTTATATACAGTTCTTCCTTCTTTCAAAATATCTGAAATCATAAACTCTCTACTCAGTTCTACCCTCTCCCAGTAGCAATCTCATAGTCAAAATCTTTTCAGCTATTTGGAATTTGGCCCTTCTGCTGAAGATCACAACTAATCAGTAAAATATGAGAAATAAAATATAGTTGCTATGGATAATCATAAGCTATTAAAGTGGCTGACAATGGAGTCATAGTCATATTTATTTCATGTTCTTCTCTAAAATACATTTTTGAATCATCAGGAAAATAGGTAATGCAGCAATATTATCTCCATAACATTCCCGTTGAAGGTCACATAGGTAGGAAGAATTTGGGAGTCAATCAAATTCAAATTCGCGAGTTTGAATTGAGTAAATTATCAAAAAATTTGTTCTGCTCAAATATTTAGTAATGTGACTGTTTAGAAGACAAATTTAATTAGGAAGCAAAAAATCTAACTCTCGTCATAAAGTTAGCATTCTACAAAATGTAATCAATAAGTCCATGATGTATCCATGATAGAGAAAGAAAATAAACAATGCTCACTATGAATGGTTGAATGACATATTCTTGTTCATCCAGGAAATGATAGGGCATTAAGAGAATGCCAAAATCAATCTCAGTTGTTCAGTCAGTGCTGAGCACTGGGTGTTCAGAATGCTGGGAGAAGCTATAGTAAGAGAAACTGGACATGGTTGTTTAGAAAGATCAATGCTTAATATTATAAATATTTACATTAATAATTACATTGATAAAGCCTTGTTAAGTCAGTCACCATATAGCTAGTGTTATTTGTCCCATTTTTTTGATTCACAGTCTCATGTATTATTTTATGACCAATTTCAAAATAAATTTGACAAGTAAACCAAATAATAATAATAATAATTACATTGGTAAGTGATGCACTATGAGTGCTATGAGACCATATAAAGAGATAACTACTTTTACAGCTTATTGGGAGACTTCTCTGGAAAGTGATGTCTACACTATAACCTGAAGAGTACAGAAAGTGACAACAAGAATATTTCAGGCAGAAAGAACACCATGTGTGCAAGCATAGAGGCCACTGAGTATAAACAATGGGGGACACCCCCAAATGAAATTTACTTATTAATGAAGTGCATTTATTCTTACATGTTTAAACTTCAGTCACCTTCAAAGTATTCTCTGTTTGATGCAATATATCTATCAACATGCTTTTTCTATTGCTCAACAAGTTTTTAAAAAATATTGTCAGCCGGGCTCGGTGGCTCAGCCTGTAATCCTGTACCTTTGGGAGGCTGAGGTGAGTGGATTGCCTGAGCCCGCAGGTTCGAGACCCGCCTGGGCAACTTGGTGAGATCTCATCTCTACAATAAATCAAAAAAACAGCCTGGCATGGTAGCACGCGCCTGTAGTTCCAGCTACTTGGAAGGCTGAGGGGGAAGGATCGCCGGAGCCCAGCAGGTCGAGGCTGCAGTGGCTGGCAGTGGCCACTACACTCCAGTCTGGGTGACAGAGTGAGACTCCAACTCAAATAAATAAATAAATAAATAAATAAATAAATAAATAAATAAATAAAGTAAAAATAAAAATAAATAAAAAATATTGTCAATTTTGCCTTTTAGGGCTGCTGCCATTTTTATTTCACCTCTTCCACATCAGCAAAATGTTTCCCTTTGAGGACTTTTTTCTTCTGAGGAAAGAAACAAACAAAAAAACATTGCTCAGGGCGAGATCAGGTGAATAGGAAGGGTAGGACATGGGGGTCCATGCAGTTTTTGGTCAAAACCTGCTGAACACTCAGTATGGTATAGACAGGTACACTCATAAATCACCTATCATGAAATGGGCAAAGGCATTGAAAGAATCTCAAAAAAAAAAAAATTCACTGGAGCAGAACATATCCTCACACAATGCTAGCTGGTACACTGATGCCTATGTGTTCCCAGAACACTTACCTCATGGGAGAAGCTTGCACTACAAGAGACCCACCTTCCAAAAGATAATTCCTGGGATTTTTTTGGGGGGTCCACCCTCATACATTTAAGAAACAATAAAACAAAACGTCATTGTGGCAAAGAGTGCAGTGTGAGTGGTAGAGAAATGTAAAATAATGCAAGAAGGCCAAGTGAATCACTATGCAGGCCCTTCTGTAGACCACATTCAGGATATTGACCTTCATGCATTCAGGAAAACCACTGAAAGGTAAATCAGCCAAGGTTTGGTCAGAGAAGCAGAATATTTATTATGGGGATTTGGCCTTATGCAACTGGGGGAACTGATTAAACGGTCTCGTGAGGCTCCTGTTTCTGTAACTACTGATGAAGCCTGAAGTCAGCATGGCAGTCAGTTGGGAAGGGAAGAAGGAGATGAACTGGAGGAGGTGAGAACAAAGTGAAACCTGTGTGGATGAGCTGCAATCCACAGGGATTGACTGGAAACCGTGTCAGTCTCTCACTGCCTCCAGTCATCTTCAACTTTTATAATGGGGGTGTCTGGCAAGAGAAACTGGTATCCTTTACACTGATCAAACACACTTGTCCCAGGAATGGGAGAAGAAAAAGAGGGGATTCATGAAAGTCAGGAGGGAAGGGGGACTTATAGGCCTGGCTGTGACCCCACCCCAAACATGTGAGACAAAAAACAAGCACAAAACACATGAGCTGTGTTTTAGTCAGATTTCTTCAGGGCCACAGAACCAATAAAATGTATGTGTAAATATGGAAAGAGATTTATTGTAGGGAATTGACTCACGTGATTATGGAGGTTGACAGGGCCAAGATCTGCAGTGAAAAGGTTGGAGACCAGGGAGAGCCAGTGGTGTAGTTCCAATCTGAAGGCTGGCAGGCTGGACATCCGGAACAGCTGATGTTTCTGTTTGAGTCTGAAAGCAGGGAAAAAAAATCCAATTTTCTAGCACAAAGGCAGTCAGGCAGGAGGAGTTCCCTTCTACTAGAGAAAGGTCAAAATTTTTGTTCTATTCAGGTCTTCAACTGATTAGATGAGGCCCATCCACTTTGGAGAGGGCAATCTGTTTTAGTCAGTCTACCCATTCAAAAGTTAATCTCACCCAGAGTCACCCTCACAGAAACACCTAGTATAATGTTTGATGAAATGTCTGTGCACCCCTTACCTCAATCAAGTTGACACATAAAATTAGCTATCACAAGACCGCAAGAGCACCTTAGGTCCTGCAATACTCTTCCAAATGTAGAAAGAATAAACATGTTTCTTCAATTCTGCCTTCCAAACCATGCAAAATATGCCTTTTGGTTCTGTTCATTCTGAAATATTCAGTAAAAAAGTATTCTGGAAAATGTAATGCCAATTAAGTTGGTGTAATATGCATCTACTACTAAAGGGTTTTTTAAAAGTATGTTGTTATCAGAACTGAATTTAAGAAATATCACACTACCAGCAGTATGGGGCAAAAAGTAGATAGGGTCAAAAGTGGATATCTTCATCTTCCAATGGGAGAAGGAATAAGCACAGCAATATGTGATAGTAGACTTGTATAATGTAATATGGTAGAAACAGAGGCATAAGTGTTTCAGTCAGAGACATCAGAGTTAGGAACGGTTCCATTACAGAGAAGTATTCAAGCAGAAAAAAGATAATCTCCTCTCACAGATGCTTCAAGGTCACTTTTTAATTGCATGGATATTTGGGCTAAGTGATTGCTAGGCTGTTTTCTAACTCCAAGTCTGTGGTTCTTATTCTTAAAGCAATTTCACTTCTCAAAAAGAGGTAAGGCTATTGCACTGAAAAACAACACTGTAAGATAGAATAATTTAAAGTGTTGGGTTGTGGAGCAAGAGAGAATTAACAGATGCCATGGAAGGCGAGAGAGCTGAGATATGTGTATGAGAAGGAGTAGTTTCAGTTTCAGGGATTCAGTAGGGAGGTGGGATTCAAATTGAGCATTAGAATATCGATAGAACCCTGTTCGGTAGAAATTCTGAAAAGCAAATTCTGACCACGTCATTCCCCAGCTTAATTGGTCTAAGTGCTCTCAGGATAAAGTCCATAATCATTAACTTGGTCTACAAGGACTTGATGAAAATGGTCTCTACCTGCTACCAACCTCAGCTTGCTCTGCTCTGCACTCTCAATAACACTGCACCTGCTGTTATTGCTATGCTGGCTTCCTCTTATTTCTTGAAGTTGCCAAACTCTCTCCCACCTTAGAATTCATCTGGAAGCTTTTGTGGTGGCCTCAAATGCTCTTGACCCTACTCTTTACCTGCATGAATCTATTTATGCTTCAATCTCAGGCTCAATATCCTATTTCAGGGAGACTTTCCCTTAATACTTTTTCCCCTCTTCTGAACTAAATAAACTCTCCAGCAT
The DNA here is from genome assembly GCF_000164805.1 of Carlito syrichta. Lineage (NCBI taxonomy): Eukaryota > Metazoa > Chordata > Mammalia > Primates > Tarsiidae > Carlito > Carlito syrichta. The sequence goes on along the minus strand of NW_007252774.1, from coordinate 862,195 downwards.
ACAATTTAATTGCCCCTGTACCTCTTTTTCATCACACTGATCATAATTGTAAGTCCATAGAGTTATTTCTGAGATCATTGGTTTGTTTCTGACCCTGCTGCTAAACTGTAAGTAAAGTGAGGTAAAGGGCGAATCCCCATTGCCTCACATGACAGTGCTAGGGTTGTCAGGTATTTTTTGAATGAGTAAATGAAGGAAGGAGCCTTTTTCAATAGTTAAATGTGGATCTGCATCTTTGTAGATTAGTCATGTAACTTAAAAAGCAAGGTGATAACTGTTTTTGATACTGAAAACATCATTATCTTGTGCCATTTTAAGCTCTCTCCCTACCAAAGCAGTTTTTATTTTGGATTTGCCAAACACGGTTCCAGTGTCTGCAGCATCAGAATAAACTGAGCACATCCCTCGGCATTTCATGTCTTCCTTGGATTGCTCAGGAATAGTTCATCATTTTCTGCTCTCATAGTTGAACATTGCTTTGCAAACATCTGCTCTGAGTCCAAATTCCTAGGGAAACAGGATTTAAGACAACATTGTGTCTCTATTTCTGTGTTTATCTCATTTCCTCTCTGAAGACTTTTTCCCTTGAGTTCCCATGAAGTTAAGAACATTCTACAAATTCTCATCTGGGAGTTGGTTGCAGAAGGAGTTCAGGGGGAAAAAAAATCTTCTGTATGGAATGTTGAGAGTTTGGCCTCATCCCAAATACTTATGCCTTCCCTGGAAGAAATAGGAGATACATTCTGAATCTCTTTGGTTTAATCTGAAGAAAGTCAAAGAGCAAATCAAGCAATTAGTTGGTGAATAGAAATGTCTGTTCAAGTTTTAAGTCTATAATTCCTTTTAGCTAAATACAAAAATAACATGGACAAAGAACAAGGCAGGGAGTTCTTGACTCTGCATGAGAAGCCAAGAAAAGCTTTGCCAAGAAGATGCCATTAAGATATACCTTGAAGGATAAAAATGGATTTGTCATATGGAGAGAGAAAAAGGTATTTCCTTCAGTGGAAAATAATTATGGTAAGAAAAAGGACATTGGTGTGTGCAGGATGACAAGGTGAGGTTACGGGGATAGTAAAAGCAGTGAGATGAAACGTGTACATTTTCTATTATGCTTTGTCCGTTGAGGATGGTGAGAACAGTTTCCAGTCATGAACATATTTGTGGGTCTTGTGAACTTTGCTGGTCTGTAAACAATCTCAGAAGTGAGGTGCAATCTGAGCCCATCCATACCTCCCTTCTCCATCTCTACAGAGCAAAGATAGAGCATCTAGCTTCAAAACATCATCCTTTTTTTCTCCTCACCTCCAAGTTTGACTTATGTTCTGATTATTCAGAATCAGAGTTTCCCAGCATCTTTCCAGAATCAACAGGTCAATTTTTCTTACTTTATCCTTTTGTTTATGTCATTGCTTTAATCATTGCAAGATAAATGACACAATTGATCCCTTTATGTTGACGTTGTATCAAGAAATTTTGCTTGGCTCTTTTGTTATCAGTTCTAGTGGCTAGGCTATTAAATCTTTTTATTTTTTCATATGAATTATAATAATCTTATGAAAAATTGTATTAACAGCAAACAATTATGTAGAACTTACATGTTCTAAGTGTTTTTTACCTATGAACTCAGTTAATTTTCATAACAGTTTTGTTGTTCAGTACTATTATTGCCATCATCATCACAATCTTAATTTTATATATGGAAGTAGGGATAGAGATTAAGAAATTTTCCAAGAATTTCTCAGATAATGAGTGCCAAAGTCAAGTTTTAAATGCTGGTGTGGCTTCATCATTCAATCTCTTTGCCACTGGGCTACCCTGTCTTTCTGATACTATTTTTTATTCTCCTTTCCAATATATGACTCTTATTTATTTTTCTTATATTGTCTCACTGGCTAATATCTTTTAGGAAAATGTTGAATATTAGGGCTACATCTAAATTAAAGGATAATTCTTACAAAATTTCATTATTAAGTATGATGCCTACTCTCCCAGTAGGTCTTTCATACATGCTACTATGTTCCTTGAAAAATAAAAACAAAACAAGATAGTGTTTTCAGACTGGTCACTGCAAAATCAGACTCAGGCAGTAAATGCCATAGTTAAATCCACTTCCTATGTGCCTCATGTCTTTTTTTTGTTCCTCTGTGCTTCCATTACTGCTTTCGTTCCTAATAAGTAAATATTTTATTGTGCAACATTTTAGTCCCTTTAACTTTTTCCCTCTCTCTCTTTTTTATTTTCATAGTGTTTGCTCTAAGGTTTACCATATATATCTTACAAATGGCCCAATTTTAAAAACTTCTTCTTGGTTTAATACTCTTTTATTGTAAAACTAGAAGCAGCAGGCCTGCTGGACACACAATCACAAGATGACTGAGGTTCACTCTGTGTGCACAATCACCCTGATTTCGACTGAGAAGGTAGTCACCTGCATTTAGAAGGGATAAAATTTCTCTTTTTAGTTTGGACCTTTAGGTCTTGCCTATGATCTTCAACGAGGGCAGAGAATTTAATAACAGTGTTACAACAAGCCTGAGATTGGTAGGGTAAAACTTCCTTATTTTTCACTTTGGTAACTCAGAATTTGTAATTTCCCTGCACTCTCTGTGAGTAGAGGGATTTGCTAAGCAAAAGTGTAAAGAAGGCAGCAAGGGAGACAGTTTTCCTACTTACCTCAACCAATAGCTTTTAAGAAACTGAGTACATGGTTGGAAAGTAAATGAATGCTCTTCAAGAAAAATGAGCTTTATTTACCCATGAAAACAGACTTGGAGCTAGGGAGGCCTTCTCCAATGCCACCTCCTCTATAAAATCTACCCCAATTTTTGGAGTCAAGACTAGAGCACGAACTATGGAGTCAGAGAAAACTAGGTTTAAATCCTGTCTCTGCTATTTGATAATTGGATATGTTTGAGTAAGTCATTTAAGCCCTTGTTGCTCAAAGTATGGTCCTCATACAATCAACATTATCTAGAAGTTTGTTAGAGATTTGGAGCAGCAGAGCACACTAGACCTATTGCATTTTTAAAAAGATCCTTAGGTGACCACTTGCACACTGAAATTTAAGAGGCACTGACTTAATCTCTCTAATCCTTAGAATTTTCATAGGGTGGTTGGGAAGAGTAATTGGTACAGTTATGTATAGCACCTATGACAGAGGCTGATACAGAGAGAGTTATCCAAAAGTGGTGTTTTTTTACAGTTACTGTGACTATTAATGTTTCTGATGTGGTCATTGCTCTTTGTCTGTATCCTTTCCAGCTCCCGTCTCCTGAAGGCATGCTAGGTCTTTATGCTGTACATTGGAACCTTGTCCAAACCGTGGCAAGGGAAGTTACAACCTTCTCTGAGCCTGTTTCCTAGTCTGTAAAATGGGATGAGCGTTCCCATGGAGAGGGTTGCTGTGAGGATTAAACCAGGTGATGCGCAACATGGTTTCCAGATGCCGGGTGCTGTGCTCAGCACTTTACATCCATTCTTAATTATATCTCATTAAATTTTTACATGGTTCCTATGCAGTGAAACAACGTTCAGAGGGTGACAGCATGTGTTCAAGGAAGCACAGCTAGTAAGTGGCAACACTTTGTAATCAAATCTGGAGCAAGTCTGAAGCCAAAGCCTTTAACTACTTGGTTCTGGGCATTTCCTGAAGCATGAAAATTGTGATGCCTATCATCCAGATGTCTTACAAATCATCAGGTGTCCTCTGCCAGAAGAATTATCAACAATGACTGAATGGTGGTCTTTGAATTTCCATCCTGTTGTGCCTACCCCAGCTGGAGGCAGCTACTTTGCATCCCTGCTCACTTGGCTAACATACTCTGACCAACCCAATGCCCTCCATCACTCTCCCTTTTTGTTCTCCAAGGGCTCAGATGGCCAGATTCAGAGTCAGTTGTCGCAGAGAGACAGGTGTGACCGCTCTTGTTAAGGAGCCAGAGCCTGAGCTAATTATAGTAATTAAAGCTTCCTATTTACATAACACCTCTCAGGCAGAAGGAACACAGAGCTCTTTTCCAGGGCCCTGTAGAAGAAGCTGCCCAGCTCTCCGCACTGCTGTGCTCCTGCTTCCCTGGAGACCTGGAGCAGAGGCTTAGAAGTAGCATATGTCCTGCCATATTGAACCACCTCAGCTGCAGAAGGGGAGGAAGCACTGCTGATCCAGTTAAGCATCAGCCAGGCCTCCAAAGCATCTAGAAAGTGGGTTACTTGCAGAGCCAAACAAATCCACAGCCTGAACCCACTCACTACCATGTTATTTAGCAGTCCTTGTGTGACAAGTGTCTTGTGTTACAAGGACAACCTCTTATCAAGGGTCCTATCATTGTCCTACATCTTACATTCATAATCTGTAACTTTTATGAGAGCCATATGAGGTAATGAGCATTATCCTCATTTTATGGATAACGTTAACGAGGTTCAGAGAAGATAGATAATTTCATCAGTGTCATTCAGGTAATGAGTGGGGTAGTTGGGTTTTTCACCCAAAATATGTGAAATTGCAAAACCGTATGCTGCCTTTCTCAAGAAGTTCACCAATTGCTTAGCACTTTCACCATTATTTTCTATTTATAACTATATCCTATAGTTGGATATAAATCTCCATTTTATAGATTAAGCACACAGGTGCATGTGCACATACACACATACACACACACACATGCATGCACACACACCAGATCCAGAAAGCTCTCATGTTCTTTTTCCTGTTCTTGCCTTCAGAGAGTGGCAGGCAATGGTTCCAAGTCTAGACTTTTTTTCCCCCCAACATGGCTTGCTGCTTTATTTGATCTAAGCTTTTTATTCAATTAGTATGGTCTTCTAAAAAATCAATAAATAGTTAGTGATGCCTTTAATAGATATTGAATGAATACAAATTTGGTGTTATTTATCACACAAGTGATACTTTAATTATTTATTTCCTTCCCAGTAACTGACTATATCCAACATACTTGACTTTTTAAAAGTGGAAACTCCTTACTTGATTCCTGGGATAGTATCAATTCACAGTAATTTCTAACTCATCAGTGATGTTCTTTCTACTTACTCTGTTATGAGTGGATCACCAGAACCACTCAAGTAGGAAATGGCAAGATTGGATCTCTGAATCCATGATCTTTCCACTTATCTATATCTGAAATAAATATAAAACTTGATGTTGACTTTAACCTATTCAATACTTAAAGAGTTACAGAAGGCCTATTGTGTGTCAGGCACCGGACCAGAGTTTGGTATATAGTGCTAAGGAAATCTGGCAAAATTCTGATTCTCCTTGCAAAGATAAACAATAAGCAAGTGGTATAGTTTGTATGTTGTTCCCTCCAAATCTCATGAGTGCAGTTTCCTCATGAACAGTTTGATGCCTCCCTATGGTAAGTTCACACAAAATCTGGGACCTCTCTCCTCTCTTTCTCTTGCTTCCTGTCTAACCATGTGACACATCGGCTCCCCTTCACCTTCTGCCATAATTGCAAGATCTCTGAGACCTCACCACAAGCAGATGCCAGCATTATACTTCTTGAAGAGTCTGCAGTACTGTGAGCCAAATAACTTTTTTCAATTATAGATTACTCACTACATCAGCAGCCTCAGGTATTCCTCTTTTTTTGAGTTAGAGTCTTACTCTGTCATCCAGGGTGGAGCGTAGTGACACATGTGACCTGCTGGGCTCAGGCAATCCTTACACTTCAGCCTTCTAAGTAGCTGGAACCACAGGCACGCCACCTCACCTGGCTTATTTTTTTATTTATTGTAGAGACAAGGTCTTGCCAAGTTGCCCAGGCTGGTCTCGAACCCCTGGGTTCAGGCACACCTCTCACTTCCCAAAGTGCTAAGATTACAGGCGAGAGCCACTGTGTTCAGCTCCAGACATTCCTTTGTAACAACACAAAATGGATTTATACAGCAAGTAACAAAACACAAACAAAAAAAATTCAAATTGAAATCAAGACTGAGAAGGAACTAAGGAGGTTGCACAGAATAATGCAGGTGGTATTAACTACAGTTAGAGAAAGCGTTTCTAAGGAAAAAGAACATTTAGGCTGAGACATAAAACATGAGAGAAGCAGACCTAGAAAGATTGGAGGTCAAAACACCCCAGACTTGAGGAACTGTGTATGTGAAAGAGGAAGGGCATAGAAAGTTCAAGAAACTGAAATGAGGCTAAGATGTCCAGAGCTAGAGTTTACTCTTGAGAAGGACTGAGTGAAACAATATTTGAAAGGATGGAAAGATGTGCAAGGAAAAAATGGTGTAGGAGCCCACAGAATATGGCAAGGATTGGAATTCTACTTCAAAGTAAATGTAAATTACATTTTGAAGAAGATTGCTCTAGTTCCTTTTCTCAGGACGAATACAAATTTCTCTATATTATAAATGTCATAGTGTAGAAGAACCTGGATTTTGGAGTCAGAAAAATTCTGCCTTGTACCCTAATTTGGCTTAATCCTGCCTTAGACACTAATTTGGTGCAACTCCTTGATGAGTTACTCATTCTCTGCTGAACCTCAGTTTCCTCATCAGTAAGATCCGGCTAAGCTATGCTGCAGTGACAATGATGACGGTGACAACAACAACACACAGAGTCCCGAAGGCTTGATGCAACAGAAATTAATTTTTGCTCCAAGTCTACTGCAGATTTTGGACAGCTCTCCAGACCACCCTCCTCCATGAATTGGCTCGGCATCCCAGACTGCTGCCATCTGTGGCATCTCCATGTGGGTATTAGCTCCCACAGCTGGCTGTGCAGAGTTTGTCACCACAATAAAAAAGTTTTCTCCTAGGAGTAAAATCCTGCACGTGTTCTTGCATTCTATGGAATAAAGTAAGTCACGTGGCCACTCCTAACTGAGGGGCAGAGCAAAGGTTTCTTATTTACTGGAAAAGAAGCAGTTCTAGAATTCATTTAATAATGGTAATAATATATCCATTACTTATAGGATAGCAAATGTGAGCCATGCCATGCCTGATACACGAAGTACACTCAATGAATGGTTATGATTATTAGCTCCCTCTCTTGAATGCCTGTGCTGTTACTCTGGGGGATCTTTTCCAGTGGGCTTCATAGTGGATACTATGATGGGTAAACATGACAGAATATCATCTCACACACTTTAGAGCAGGAATCAACAAACCATAGGCCGAATCTGGCTGCCTCCTATTTTTTGTAACTAAGATTTTATTGGAACACAGTCATGATCATTGGCTTAGATATTGTCTGTAGCTGCTTTCACACTACAACGGCAGGGCTGAGTAGGTGCAGCAGAGGCCTGTTGTCCTGCCAAGCCAAGATATATACTATCTGAACCTTTCCAGAGAAAGTTTGCTGACTGCTGCTTTAGATGATCTTTCTAACTGTGTGGTTCCTGTGGTCATTCAAACTCCCCTTTCTAAAATAGTCTCAATTCTCTACTTATTTAAGAACAATATTACTTTTGAATCTGTAGTCCACACTCTTGTCTCAATCCTAACTATATTTTCATGTTGACCCCTCTCAAAATTAGAAGAGAAAGAAATCAATGGGGAGCTTAAATTAATCCTCTATTTTTCATTTTTATTCTCTTTTTATTGGTGCCAGCTACAATTCAAAGAAGACATCTGAACAATCAAAGACAAACAGAAAACTGCCTCCAGGACCACATTGCTGATCCCTCATGCAGTGGCTGCCCTTTCTCTTTCTTCTTAATCCATGATGTCAGTTTTGCACCACAATTAGGGTACCATTTTCCATCTCTTTGTCTCTTGACTTGAGTACTGTCTAATAGGGGAATGAATCTTGCAAAGATCAGAAGAGTTTTTCAGCAACTATGTTTTTTTTTTAAAAACATATTAGTGGGGGAAAACCTGCTGCAAATCCTGTCCAAAAAATACTTTATAGAGTCCACCTGTCCACAATGGATAAATCAATTGCTCTAAATTAAATTCTCTAAACCTGAAAGGCCTGGGTCTGGTACTGGATTTATTCAGACTCGAGGAAAACAGTAATTTTCTAAGTCAACATCCTGACCCCACTTGAGTCAGCTACTGATCATGATAAAGCCTTTCCTTACCACTTACAGCTCCCTTTGAAGGAGTGAGACACACATCCTAAGGAGAAAAGTACCCATGTCTAAGGGACAGAAAATAATCAAGATGTGTCAGCCAAGGCGGTAGGCATACTGTGTCACAGACATCTACTACCTGGTTCAGAGGCTGCTGGCCCCTACCCGGTGTGAGCCTCTCACAGCCAGGAAGCTGCTGCGGCTACCCTGTTAGCTTTGCTGCTCATCAGTACTGATGGGTCATTAATTAAGCCTCCTTTCTTCACCTCCCACTGGGTTCAAGGGCATGATTATTTGTCCTGCAGAATGCCTTGTGTTCTGCTGCTCATTTTCTTCCCTAAATTTCACATAGTCCCAGATCTGAGACAAGTGTGGCAGCAACATCCAATGCAAACTCTGAGCCACAACTCCAGCAGGAAACTTTGGCAGGCATAGCCAGCCAAGTGAGGTCACTTTAGCCCCCTGAATGTCTCTACTCTCACACAAATTCACTTTGCCAGCTTAGAATCACAGTTTGGTAGATGTGATGTCTGACCATATATTTCTAAAGCTGAACAGGAGTTTTTAAGATTGTGGCTTGAGTCCTTTCCTTTACAGGAAAGACACAAACTCTGAGCACTAAGGTCATATAGTCAGTCAATGGTGAAACCATTCATCTCTTCTTTCACACTTTTTCATCCCAGTAAGCTTATGTGTAACTGCTCCCCTAGGACTAAGACTGTTTTAGCTTAGGGATCTCGAGGAGTGAAAGGCTGTGTGATAGAGAATCAAAGCACTATGAAGAATAAAGTCGACCCGGAGCTATGCTTTCTCTACTTGGGAGATGTGCTCCCGGCAGGAATCCATGCGGTTCCCCAGGGTTTGAACAGAGCCACAGGATGTGTGCCTATGCTTGGGGTACTAGGAGCGTCTGTGAGAACTGGGGAGGTTTCATATTTTTGTTTATTATTTTTAGTTTTTTTTACTTTTATAAATGTACAGAGCACATCTGCAATTTTGTTACATGCATAGATTGTGTAGTGGTGAAGTCAGGACTTTTAGGGTATCTATCACCCGAATAATATAAATTGTACTCATTCAGTAATTTCTCATCTTCTATTCTTCTCTTGCCCCCTCACCCTTCTGAGTCTCCATTGTCTGCCATTCCACACATTATGTACACGTTATTTAGCTCAAAGGATGACTGGATAAAGAAAATGTGTTGTACACACACAATAAAATATTATTCAACCATAAAAAAGAATGAAATCATGCAGCAACGTGAATGGAACTGGAGACTATTATCTTAAATGAAACAAATCAGACACAGAAAGAAAATAAAAATATTGCATGCTTTCATTTATAAAGTTTTTTCCCCCCAGAGTGTAGTGGCATGATCGTGGCTCGCCACAGCCTTGACCTCCTGGGCTCAGGCGATTCTTCCACCTCAGCCTCCAGAATAGCTGGGACTACAGGAGCACACCATGTCTGAGTAACTTTTATATTTTTTTTGTAGAGACAAGGTCTCACTATGTTGCCCAGGCTGGTCTTAAACTCCTAGGCTCAAGTAATCCTCCTGCCTCAGCCTCACAAAGTGCTGGGATTACAGGTGTGAACCACCATGATTTTATATTTTTAAAGCCCTCCATCTTGAAGCCATTCTAGTCTCCCATGCACCAATCCAAGTAGTTCTAAGGATTAAAGAATTTCCTCCAGGAGCTACTCTTGCAGTGAGTTCTCACTTTATTCCCTTGTGCCACTGCACTACAACCAAAATCTAGGAGTTCCTGTAGCTTGAACTCCAAGATGAAATGGTTTTGATGGTTCCTCCTCCCTCACCTCTACAGATCCTGGTCACCACTTTTGAAGCATTAGTTTTACTCAGTGTTTTGGGAAGAAAAATTAAGTAATGTAACTAATGTGCACGTTGAGACATTAGTATCTTCAAACAAGGATATAGTATAGAGAAAACTGCAAGAATTTTTTCTTTTCTTTTTTTTTTTGAGTTGGAGTCTCACTCTGTCGCCCAGACTGGAGTGCAGTGGCCGCTCCTGGCCACCACAGCCTCGACCTGCTGGGCTCTGGCGATCCTTCCACCTCAGCCTTCCAAGTAGCCGGAATTACAGGTATGTGCTACCACGTCCGGCTGATTTTTTGATTTATTGTAGAGATGAGGTCTTGCTGCCCAGGCGGGTCTCGAACCTGCGGGCTCAGGCAATCCACTCACCTCAGTCTCACAAAGGCGCGGGATTACAGGCTGAGCCACTGAGCCAGGTTTAAGAATTTTTAACATAAAACATGTGACTTTGAAGAAGTACCTGTTTGTGGCAGGCCACTTTGTTCACTAACCTCCTCCTCAGATCCCCAGGAGGAATGTTCACCTGTTCTCTCCAGTTTAGCTGAACTTTGGGAGAAAAGTGAAAACCTTGGACTGATTTAATCATTCTGTTACTAAATAAAGAAACAAAACCTTGTTGTTTAATTGGTTTGTCTGAAGATATGTGAGACACTGAGAAAAACTTGGGCTTTGGGATCCAGAAGGTGTGGTTTTAATTTGTGTCTTTTTTTAGAGTGTAACTGTGGGCAAAGTTTTTTAACCTCTTCCAGACAATTTCTGTAACCGTAAAGAGAAAAAGAGAAGACTGTGTAGATATTGAGTAAGATAATACACATAAAACATCCAACACTCAGAAGTTAGCCCTAATAATTGCTACTTATCTTTCCTATGTGGCAGAGGCAAGGCTGCAACTGAGCTCTTTAATTTCCTTTTCCTTATAGTAAGTCAATTCACTGAATGCATTTTTCTATTTTTTTTTATATCCTATTGCTTTTCCTCACATTTAATTCTTATTGATTATCAGAAGTGATGGAGTTTCTTTTTGTATTTACCATGTAAACAAACTCCCTCCCTCCTCTTAAGAATTCTACCACTGATAAATTTCCATCTATTCATTCTTTAAATTGTAGATTAAAAATTCCAATTAAAAAAAATAAAATGTACCCCCTTTTATCCTTCCCTAATTCCTTATTATCACCACCTTCTCAGAGCATTGTGTAAGTTAATCTGCTTCCACACTTACATGTTGTATTGCAATGATCTGTTTATGGACTTCTCTGCTCGACTATGATGACCTTGCACAGAGCAGGGATTGAACCCACTTTTCTTTGGAATTCCCAGCCCCTAGCATAGTATTTGGTGTGTGTAGGTGCTCAGTGAACAGATAACTGAATGAATGGGTAAATTGGTGGAGTTTATCACTTTGCCCTGTTCCCATCAAAGGAGATATTAAAGTCATCAATACCTTTAGTGTCTAAGAGAAAGTGGACCCTTAACTATAGGGGAAAACCTGGAACTAAAAAGTGAATGTGACTGTGACTAGCCTCTCTGTCATCTTAGTAAAGAATAGCTCCACCCCATGATCCCCATGGCCCAGCCCAGCCCCAGGTTCACTTCTATCACCCACCATGCACTGACCTTCAAGGTTGTGGTGCTCATCTGTCTCCCTTCCATGTAACCCGCCCACCCGCCAGCTCACCTCCTCTGCAATTAGCACCGCCAACCCTGTCTCAGAAAGCCAGGCCAGGACCTGGAGTAATTGCCGCTCGAGATTCCTCCTGACACAAATGTTGACATTCTGTTGGCATAACTTGCAATAATGTATGCAGATTGCATCCTTCCAGGGCCATAATTATTACTTCTCGGCAAGAAATAGTCAGGTTATTCCCTGGCTTGATTTCTAGGAGCCAATTTCACTTTCAGAACCAGCTTCTTTAGAGAAATGAGAAAGAATAAGAGAGAGGAGTCATTGGAAGGCACCCCAGGGATCAGAGTTGCAGGGTGGTCAGGAAGTAGCAATGAACTTGGGAGTCAGGGGTCCTGGGTGACTCTGCTACCAACGTGCTGTATCCTTTATAACATTTGGGTCCAGGAATGTGTAATTTATAAAATCCTCAGGTTATTCTTAAACACAGTAAAGTATCTCAGAAGTTCAAGGCCCCCATCCTTACTTCACCATCTTGAATGAGGAACTAGGATATGGGTTGAAGGCATAATGAAATTCATAGGGACATAGGGTTGACTCACTGTGCTAGTGGTATTTTTATAAAAGAATGTAAAACAAATAGATAGAAGCTACTGGTTTTTATTGTTTACTTTGTACCCTGTCATTTGGAAAAATGTAATATCATATTTTGGAAAATATAGTCACCTCTTGTCCTTTCCTGGTTCCAGTTAAAGCACTAACTCTTTGCATCTTTAAGATAAAGAGGTTTCTACTTTTGTACTCTGTAATTAGAAATAGGCCCAGGTTCTATATTAAAATAAAAAGACTAAAACCAGTCCCAATGCTCTAACAAGGCCTATCAAAGTGTAAAGTTGTTTTCAATCTATGTCATGACTTTTTAAATTATTATATTCTAGTATTTAAATTTATTTATTCTATTTGAACTCAGGTTGAAATTCACTGAGATCTCAAGATCTTTTCCTAATTTTCTTTTACTTTGTTATCTTTTTCTTTATGTGAGTGAAGGTATGGGATGACATCCATCTAGCTTGATACTTGACATATATTAGGTACTCAAATATAAAACCATTAGTTGAAATCAAATTTTAGCAGAATTAGACTGATTTGCAGACCTGAATTTGCATCCCTTCTTTAAGCCTCAGAGGAAACAATCTGTATAGGTAAAAGTGGCCAAACTCTGACTTATTCCCAGAGAAAGAGAATATTTGTCACCTATTTGTGCTTTACCCTTTGGGTCTTTCAAGAAAGAAGTGGAGTCAGAAAAGTGAGAATGATAAACGGCACCTGGCTTGACTCCTTATTCTGGAGAAAGTTGTTCCCAGTTGAATGTTCAGGCCACTCTAGTCCAATAAAGACTCATGGGTTCACCCATAATGTGTGTGGTTTTTCCCAAATAGGGACCGAGGTGTGGAAGTACATCAAGTGTTTTCTTTACCCTCCCTTTTCTTCTCACTTTACAGAAGACTCACCACATCATAAACTCCACAGGATGTCTCACTTGGGGCCTCTTCTCCTCGTCCTGGCTTATCGTCACTCCAGCCCCCTGGTTTCTGGCTGCCACTATTGCAGATCTGCTGTCCAAATGTGGGAGGCAGCCGGGCCAGAAGTCCTCTCTAAAGCTGCTCGTTAATTTGCTTGATGGGCTGACTCCAGATGCAGCCAGATGCATTAGGAGATGATGGTTCATTTGTTGCATCAGTCACTCTCATAAAGTGAGAATCTGTGGGGTCCCATGTTACTTGGATGAAGAACAGGGTATAGAGGGCACCTCCCTCTATCCCCCAAGGCCCAGTTCTCTCAGTGAGGTATAGAGGGAACCAAAGAGTTCACACACCTCTTTTCTTGGGATTATGTGAATCACACTTCTAGAAATGGATATTTTCACCATCCCATCCTCAGTCATGCCAGGTCCATACTCAGAAACATCTGGTAGCTACTCACCCATCCAGAGAATAAAATCGGCACTATCAAGATTAGTTGCAAGAACCTTCATGTCTGACTACAAACTTTTCTTCCAACCTCATGTGCCTTTACCTTCCATTCTTTTTCCTTACATTACAGTCAAATTCGACTCCTTTTCTATACTAACATGTGCTCTTTGTGTTCTTAACCACATGCCTTTGCAAACCTAATTTCCTCAACCCAGAATGCCCTCCCCTGACCTTACCATTTCAGTCTATCAAAATCCTACATAAAAAACCCAGGAACATCTCATGTCCTCACTATAAAACATTCTTATTTCTTCTAACAGAAAGTAATTCCTTGTTATTATTTTTTTCTCTTATTCTATTCAGCCTGGACTTGAACTTGTATAATTGTGTTTCTTAGAAGTCTTCCATTATAAGATTGCAAACTCCTTGAATAGAGTCACTTCTTATTTATCTCTTTTCTGCATGGCATCTAACATGGAACCTTGAATGTTTGAGGTGTTCAGGAAATATTTCAATTAAATGTGATTCTCAGGGTCTATTCTATATGACAGGCCATCCCAGGACTACTTCAAGGACTAACTAAAGAACATGTGTATTTTCTTAGAGTCGCCACTTTGGGGGTTTGAAACAGGCTCAAGATCTTTCTACTTTTTACAGAATAACTGAATATGGGTCACCAAATTGTCTTGGCCTTTTTTTGGGGTGGGAGATCCAAATTGAACTATACAGCAGGAGTTTTACATGTCATTTCTCCATCTTGGTGTGCACTATACTCTCTAGCGTTTCTTCATGATTGAATTGTAAGGAAGAATATGAGGTCTTTTAATTTATCCTCTGGCCTCTAGCCTAAGCAACAGCTAAGCCAGCCCTGAAAAATGGCCCAGTCATGTTCACCTTCTAGAGCTTAAGCTGCACCATTCATCCTCCCCTTTTCTTCCTGTCTCGGTAAGTAGATAATAACATCAAACATGCTTTATTAGGAAAAAATATATTTCTAGAATCTCACTTTTTAGAGATTCTTTTCTTCATTCTTACATTCAATAAATATTAATTGAATACTTACCATATGATTATTAAATATCTATTCTACTCTGCACTTTCCTGCACAAACTCATTTGCTATATTTTGATAGTCCATAGGATAAAATAGAAATTTCTTTCTTATCACTTCTCCATTCGCAAATACTTGACATCCTATATAGCTCACCATGGACAACTCTCTGCTTCTACATTTTCTTGTCCATGAGCCAATGCATCTGACATTTCTCCTTCCCCAAATTCTTCTCTCACTCATCTCTCTCCAATCTCAAAATCCTTATGACTGATTCCTCCACTATTTTTCAATCCTTTTCGTAGACTTTTCTGAATCTAAAGACTTGTTTAGTGGCTCCTTCTCTGTGTTTCTACAGTCTCAGATACTTGCAACACTGAACTACACCTATCCTAATTTGTTTACTTGCTTTTCTTTCCCGTTAGATTGCAAGATTCCTGAGGATAATAATCAATGGGAATTTTGGGGGGATCTTCTTAGATTGATTACCATACCTGTAAATAGAAGGTGCTGAAAACTTTATTTGACAGATAGAGAGATGGTTTTGGTGCTATTCTAACAAATCAAATATGAAAAGTCGTATTCCTTGCTTCAGGAAGTTCACATCTAGTGGGAGAGACAGAATGTAAGCAGACTAATTATAATACATTGTGGTAATTGCTACAATGGACTCTGAATAAATGAAGGGTTGGCATGTATCTGGCAACTTCTCAGGAAAGGAATGGAAATTGGTGAGTGGGTTGCGTTCCGGCTTGGTGTGAGAATTCGGCACCATAATCAGCAACATCGCCTATTTTTAATTTTTATTTTTTTAAATATAACAAATAAAAATTTTTATTCCATGTATTCCTATATTCAAGGATATACACACACACATATATATTTTCTTATTTTGTTTGTGTACTTGTGGTTTTTTGTGCTTTTAAATGAAAGTATGCCATAGAACTCTGGTTCCTGGAGCAGTTTATGCATTGATCCACATCCACAGATTTTACTCCTGTAACCCAAGTCTCCTTATAAAGCCATGTATAGTTTTTACAATAATCTTCTTATAAGGATAGGAATGCTTGTCTCTGAATGTATGTACCTCCCACTTTCTAGTTGCCTAGTTATATCCTGAGCAAGACCCTACCCGACCCCCACCTCCACACTGTCCAGACACAGAGAGTCCTTCCACTTGAGCCTGACTTCAGATACTATTGTGGTATTTGGGTATTTTGTGTTGTCCTCTTGGTTGTATCTCTACTGTTGCATCAGCTATCTATGCTCTTGAATGGGAATGACTATAGGAGAAGTTCTGGGAAAAAGATCAGTCTCTGAGTTACAGCCAGAGTTTTAAAATCATAGTTTGATTTCATGTCCCTGAGGCCGTCCATGTCCCTGAAGTCTTCAGGATCTCATTTCTGATGAACAGAACAACTCCTGGTCATGAAATGAGATCCTGAAGACACCTAAGATATCAGTAATTTTGAAAAAAAAGTCTCTCTCACAGTATTCAAACGAGTCACCTTTTTTAGTGTCACTCTGTCAGGCATTTAGCATCTCCAGACCATTTTCTTTTCTAGCAACTATGCAGAAAATTTTAAAGCCAAAGACACCAAATTTGTGCTATATATTCTACAGGAGATATGTTATATATGCATAATAAATAATAAAATATATATGCAATATATATTAAAATGAAACATATTTATGAGAATTTTGAATATGCACAGGATATCATGAAGCATACGTCAATTTTATGTGTGAGACCACATATTTGCAGAAAGGTCTTGCTGAGAAATGCAGAGATGAATATTAAGGGATAAAAAGTTGTATGGGTAAAGAGGAGGTGAAAGTTTATCTATGAAGCAGAAAGTACAAATATAAAGAGACAGAGAAAGGAAGAAGTGAGATGTTTATATGTGTGTGTCTTATGTATGTGTAAAATGTGAGGAGATCCTTGATATTAGACAGTACCATGTGGATCAAGAAATGACAAGAAGTGAGTCTGAAGAGAATGCTAGGGGACAGTTAGTAAAGGGTCTTTAAAACCTAGCTAATTAGTTTGTAATGTATACCAAGGGTCATGAGGAGCCACTGGAGGGCTGCAAGTATGAGGTACCTGGCTAAATTTGTTTTATAAAAGTGGCTAAAGAGTGAGTCTAGTGCAAAGTTCATGACCCCTTCTTTCTTCTGTGCCTCTTAAAAACCATATCTCCCTAGCATTGATTTAATCTCTCTTGCATCTAGTCTCTAAATCTCTGTGGTAGTTCTCCCCCTTCCTGGGTAGAGAGGGGGAACAGCTGGTCACCATCCCACTTGAAAACTATTCTTGAGATGTTTCCCAAAATGTGCTATATGTCTCATTCAAATTGGATTTATTCTGGTTTCTACAAGCAGCGCCCTAGTTAGCTGTTCCATCAGCGGTTCCTTGATAGATGCATTACAGTCTTGTGAACTTGGGATATATTAGATGGTGAAATGTATAGGATAACGTTTTCTGAAGAACTGAATGCAATCACCCCTATAGTTAATCAACTAAAACTAGCCCCATCATTGCCTTTTTAAATTCTTACATAACCATTGGAATTTGTTTCTTTTACAAGAAACTGTTTCATTATCAATATAAAATAGCTTCTCAGGGAAGTCAAAACAGGAATATTATGCCCAGTTAACAAATGAAGAAAAAGAGACATATGAGGTCACTAGGTATAGCAGAAAGAAGACAGGAAACAGGATACCTAAGTCTTTGTCCTAACTTAGTGATCCAATAATGGCAAATTATTGGTAAAATGAGAGCACATGTTAGTTCCAAGACTGTCAAATAAAGATATTTGATTTTATTTAACACCAGTGCCAGGAACTGTTATAAACAGAAGTAAAACAAATGAAACTATCCCCAAGGGGAATATATTTTAGCAAGGGACTTAGACAAGAAACAGATAAAGCAGTAAATATACAAAGCATGGTGCTAAGACATTAAACTTGATGGTACCTCTTTGAAGAGGTAACTTTTAAGCAGAGAACTGAATGAAGACAAAGAATGGGCCATGCATATACCCAGATAAAGAATTTCAGGCTGAGAAAACCACAAGTTCAAAGTTCCTGAAGTGGGAATGTGCTTGACTTGTTCTAATAACAACAAGAAGGTCAGTGTGGCAGAGGTGAGATGTAATAACATCTGGTAGGCAAGGGTGGGGATTTTGAATTACGAACTAGGGTAAGAGGAAGCCAATGGAGGATTTGAGGAGGAAGTGACATGATAAGAGTCATGTCACTTTTTTTTAACACCATTCTGGTTGCTGTTGGGCAGTGGGATATTCACTGGAAAGGAGTAAGAATAGTAGCACATACACTCTTCAGAGCCTGTTGCCTATATAAATGATGGGTCTCTGTGAATGATGGGGGTGGTGGTCCCTGCAAGTCCTACATTTCTCTGTATTGCTGCAGGCTATGTATGCCCAAGCAAGGATTGTAATCTGGCTGTTTTGAATTGTGGGCTAATGTGCTCTTTCTTTCAAAATACTGGATATATATACCAGATGAGTCAGTTTTACTTTCTGACCTACCCTAGGCCATCCAGGGACTCTTGTTACCAAGTATAATGGAGCATTTTAGAAAAAAGTTATGAACATACTTTAGAGTCCTCATGTGTTTCTGAAAGTGGGACTATGAACGGAGGGAACATCAATACTCTTACATCTTTGCTCATGCTATTTCCTCTGCCCAGAATGTTTATTCTGATCCTGCCTATCCTTCGAAGCCCAGGTAAAATAAATTTCACATCTTTAGGAAGGAAGATGTGAAGGCATTTCTAATCATCAGGCCCATAGCCATCTCTGTATATCCAGGACTTGCTTGGTACTCTGTTTTAGGTTCTGGAGATTCAGTAGTGAAGGAAGCAGCCATAGTTCTTGCCCTCAGGAAATTCTCCTTCTTAGAGTAAAACTGACAATTATTATGCAAACAAATAAGACAGATAATAGTAGACAGTACTATGAGGAGTAAGTCAGGAAAGAAAGTTCTTGTAAAAATGCTTTAGACAGAGTGGTCAGATAAGGTCTGTGCCTACCCAAGTTTCTTATCTGCTTAATGAAAATAATATTCACAAGATTACATTAAATGAGAGAAACCACATTAAAGTTCTCAACCAAATTTCTTATGTATAGTATGCAGTTAAATGTTACTGGGATCTGAATGAAGGTGGAAAGGAAAGCAGGTAGTGGTAGAGAGAAGAGAAAGAAAGAAAGAGGAAGAAAACACATGCTATATTGGTGCCAAAGGTATCTGTGACAGGACATATTGTCAAACAAGTGTGTCCTATTTCTGCCTCTACACAACGTGTTTCTGAAGAGAATGACAATGGGATGCAGAATGAGCCCCTGTGAATGGGGTTGTGGAACAGGTTTTCTGTGTATCCCCACAGAAGCAGTTTTCCTATGTCCCACAGATATCCAGATTGCTTACTGGTGAAGAGAAACCTAAAGGTAATGTTGAAAGAGATGGGAACAGGTTAAACATGGTCTTTTTTGTCACCCCAAATTATCTGGGGTTCTTTATTCTATGGACAAAGGGGTAAAGGTGGAGACTCTAATTTTCTAATGATGATTCCAGGCTCCAATTAATATGCTAGGAAGTGAAAACACATGCAGTCCACTAGGGAAACTGTCACTACTTGGTGGCATTTGTTCAAATTAGCTGATGGGGAGCCTTCTTTTTCCTATTAGAGACCAGGAGAAGCTCACATCTACATTCATTCCTGTGACCCGCACCCCTCCCCCCAATCATGTTCTATGGCCAAATAAAATGTGACTTTTCTCCTAAGTAATTGATGTTCTGTCTCATTCCCCGAAGCAGTACAGGCTTTGCAGAGGAGACGATGTCTCATCTTCCTTGTTATTGGTGCTAATGAAATGTCCCTGGGTAGACAACTTCTAAAAGGAGGGTGATGGCCAGACACAGTGGCGCATGCCTATAACGTCAGCACTTTGGGAGGCCAAGGCATGTGGATTGCTTGAGATCAGCCTAGGCAACATAGTAGGACTTCATCTCAACCAGAAAAAAAAAGCCAGTTTTCCCAGCTGCTGGGGAAGCTGAGGTGGAAGGGTCACTTGAGCCCTGGAGGTTGAGGCTGTCGTGAGCCATGATTGTGACACTGCACTTCTCCAGTCTGGGTGACAGACTGAGACTCCAACCTAAAAAAAAAAAAAAAGAAAGAGGATGGTGAGAATGGGGCCCTAACATACCTTATACTTGCCCAATCCTGACTCCTAGACCTGGTAGCTCCTAGTTAAAGAGGGGAAATGAAGAAGGGAGGAAATGAAAGGGGAAGGAAGCCAGGTTGCAGTCATATTCATTCACTCTCACTCACTCATTTTCTCACTCTCTTACCCACCTGTCATTTACTTACCCACCCACCTATTCGTCTTTTTTTGTGTTTAACTAATGCATCTATTTATTCATTTTTCATTTACACACTCACTTTATCTGTCAAGTTTCTTTCATTACAAGGAACTCAACTTTGAATAATCGAAGAGGACAAAAGAGGGGCTATTGAAATAATATTGAAACCAGTTCACAGTTTCCAAAAGCTAAAACAATGGATCTGGGTTAAATTTTGTCTCGCACTATTTATATGTTAAGCCCTCATCCCTAGTACCTAAGAATTTGGATGTAATCTCAGGAAACAGGATCATTGAAGGGTGAAGGGTAAAATAAGATGAGGTCATATTGAAGTTTGGTGGGCCTAATCAAAGATAACTGGTGTTTTTTTTTATAAAGGGAAAATTAGGACATGGAGACAGATATGCCTAGAGAGAAGATGATATGAAGAGACCCAGGGAAAAGATGGTCATCTACAAGGTAAGGACAAAGGTCCAGAGAAGATTTTTCCCTCACGTTCCTCAGAAGGGACGAACCCTGCCAGCACCTTGATTTTGGACTTCTGTCTTCCAAAACTGTGAGACAATAAATTTTTGTTGTTTAAGCTACCCAGTTTGTGGTACTTTGTGATGGCAGCCTTAGCAAAACTGTACAAATGATTCATATATAAGAATTAGTAAAAGCAAACAAACCAGAAGAACTATAAAAAAAACAAACAAAAAACAGGACAGCTCCAGAATCTCCCTTGTAAAACCTGCCATGGGAAGACTCAGCCCCCACTGTCTTCCATCTCTGTGTGTCTTCATTCTGATTCCTGCAACAGGAATATTATTGGCCCAACTCCAGTTAGGGGTTTAACAATCAACCTCGGCCAGTAGAGAACAGAGTAGCACACACATAGATTTTAAGAACTCTGAGAATTCGGCAGTGATCCAAGTAAGGTCCACTAAGTTCACATTGAGCACCTGTTCTGGGTTCAAGTCTGGACTAAATTCTGAAGAAACTGTTCTCGAGGAAATTTTCCTTTGTCTGGTGGGAGAGACAAAACTAGACAGAAAGGGAAACATGATCTACAAGTGATGCAGGCATAGGAATGAGTCCACAGATGACTTTCATAAGAGTTCGGTTCAAAGTTTTGTGAAGAGGTAGTATCACATTTAGACGCTGAGATATGGATAAAATTTGGACCTAAAGATATTAGGAGAAAAACCTTCACTTGGAAAGAAGCAAAAGATAGGCAAGGAAACAGCAAAGCTTTGTCGATGAAGAAGGGCAGAGAAGTCTTATTGAGACAACAAAGTGTCTCAATAAAGTGAGGCTTATTGAGACAACAAAGTGATAAATTCATTCATTCAGAAACACTGCAGCCGAATCATGCAGACTTAGGTTGTCTGGCTTTTGAACTTTATTCAGCCAAGGAGTGAGTGTACACTTTTGACAAGGGCAGTGCCATGATTATAGCTGTGCTTCAGGAAGATAAGGCCACCAGCAGTAGTGGGTAGGAGAGATCAACTTGGGGGACACTGAAGGTGGAGACACTAATTAAGAGTCAGCCTAGCCCAGGTAAATAGGCTAGAAGAGAGAATGAGGCTATCATAAAGAGTCTTGTGTCCTTGACCCACACCTTTCTGCCTCTGAGACACCGATCTTACTGAAACTGCCACCTAGAATGTCCTATTCTCATATTCTCCTTCCAAAGCTCCACGGTTCAACCTTCTCCATGAAGCATTTCTAAGTTCCTCAGCTGGCACGCATTTTTTCCTTCTCTGGACTCCTTCTGGTGCTTTAACTGCATAGCTTTTTAGAAGAACCCAGAAAACCATCATTTGAAAATGTAATCATGAACCAGAGTTAGTGAATGTCTACATGTCCCATACATTGTATTGGGCACTGGGGCTCCAGAATTGACTGACCGGCCTCTGTTAGTGTCTAGAAGCTATTTTTGTGCAACTCCAATCTGTCTCTCTGGACTATGTAAGATCTTTGAAGAGAGAGACCCTACGTACCTACCTCCACTCTCTGTGTCTCATGATGCCTTGCACGGTGCCCCAAGCACAGTGCCAACTCCTTAAATATTGACTAATTCCATGACTAATAGAAGGGCCTTTTTATTTAAATTGAGGGTTTTATTTCACATTAAGCATATAAATCCACAAATGTATACTCTATGACCTTGAATGCAGTCGCTTGTCACTTGCTTAGGCTGAGATTATAAAATAGAAAGGGTAGGTTGATTGATTCTTTATCTTAATTACAAATCTTTTTATGCTTTTCTATGCCTATAATATTATATTATGTACCTGAAATGTCTGCATACAAGTACCTCTCGATGGTGATTGAACATTCAACACCGAGCTCAGAGGAGCGACAAATAGTTTCATTATTCCTTATGGCATCTTAGAGAGGCGGCTTAGAGACAGGCACCACTTTCTGTGCTTCTTAAGTGAAAAAATAGAGGCCCACTTAGGTCTGGTGGGGGACTGAGGTCATTGAGTGACCTCAACTTTAGAATCTAGGGCCCTTTCCTGGTAGATGTTGAAAAGTCCTGAAGCACCATCAAGCTTAGTTCCCAGTTCATAGATGGGGACACTAAGGCCCAGGGTGAGAAAATAACCCAACTTCCAGATTAATTTAGTGGAAGTCTTAAGACTAAACTTATTTCTCACTCCAAACCATTCCCACTCAACAGCTCGAAGATAATGACTTTATTGTCCCCAAATAAGTACAACTTTTCCAAAATTGCCTTGATTTTAGCTACTCATACCTCTACTTTCTGTTTTTGTTTGTATCTTTCTCCCTACCTCCAGTTCCCTAAAGGGCTCTCTGACTGCTCCCCAGCTTCTAGTTCCAGGGAAAGATATGGAATCAACTAATTGATATTGAAGTGTTAATGACTGCAAATTCATAGACCTTTAAATATTTCAAACTCTTCAATTCAGTCTTAGAGCTAGTGAAGGGATGCTGCTACTGCATTCTTAATAAGTGATGATACAGATACACTTGCCAGCCTCCAAGAAGGAAAACTCACTGCCTTTGGAGTCAGCCCACTCCATTCATGGACAACTTTTACCTTTTGAAAAATGTCAAAGTTAAAACTTGCCAAGAGGCTTCTATCCATTGTACCACAGAATAAATTTGCTTCCAATTCACACGGAAGCTTGGAAAGTATTTTAAGGCAAATCCCACTTTTTCTAGCCTTCTTCTTTCCAGGTTAGACATGCTCGGGTCTTTCAAAAGACTTTCCAGTGAAATGGGTTCTCTCCTTTCATGATCCAGTTGTCTTGTCAATAACTCATTCTGACTTTTCAGTGCTCCTTTCAAGATGCAACCTCTGGAACGAAATCTGCAACTCCAGTTGAGTTACGCCTGCAGTTTAATCTCCTTTGTTCTAAACCTTATGCCTATATTATTGTGCTACTGCCCACTTAGTTTGTTGACCTGTGAACTCATGTTGAACTACTTGTTGGCTAAAACTGCCAGTTCTTTTTCATAAAGGCTACTGTAAAGTTGCATTCTTTCATTAACTTGTAAAGATGTCTCCAAGGGATATTTGCTTTCAGAGGGACAGCTGCAAAGTTTGGATAACATTATACTCCAAAAGATGGCTTTCTAATGGCGGACATTTAGACTCTGTGACCCTGAGGAGTCCATTTATCTCCCATGTGCTCCAAAGGAGCGATAGGAGCATCCACAGAGGCTTTGCAGCCTTTTCTTTCAAGCCATCTTCTCAAACCTAGAAATACTGATTCCAAAAATACAAAATTAGCCATAAATCCATGTAACTGTCTCCCAAGTGGCCTCAAGTCCTGCATTGCTCACGGTCATGGATTTTTACAGATATTTCATTAACATTGGAAGATGGCACTTCCTTGCTAATAATCGCTTAACATTTAATAAACACAGCCCAAGAGTTTTGCAACCTGTTAATTTGAAAGTGGCAGCAATTAACCAAAAATGATAAATAATTAAGCTCTAATTACATGTTATCAGTTATTTCATTTTCCAGCCTGTGCGGTAAGTGGGTCTGACCTATGGAACAGGGCTCTTTCTCCATTCCTCTGTCATCGTCTGAGCAGGGCAGAGGAGTACTGGGGCTACACATACCTTTAGAGAGGAGATGAGAGGAAAATTGGCTCATTAGGTCAGTAATTGGACTATTTCCACCCCCAGAGCACATTCCCATGGAATTGGTTGCATGCCCTGGATTTGGAAGAAGAACAAAGGGCCGTATATGAGATCCCTGGCTTCTGTGAGTGAGACTGAGGAAAAAAGAGGTTGTTTGAAGAATACAGTCTATGAGGCATAGAAGGAAAAACATGGCCATGAGAGACAGGCTAAGTTCTTTATTAATTAACTGTGGGGACACAGCAAGATACTTCTTTTCTCTGGGTCTCTTATATGTATGTTTGTGTGTGAGAGGGAGACACCAAAAAGAAAATTGAGGAGACTCACGTGTTAAAACATCCATGTGACTGGTTACAGATGCCCCAAGAATATCATCAGAATCTCTCTTTTCATCTCTCAACTAGGCTGATTTTGTGTTGGCCTCTGTTACACATTGAATGTCCCCTTGTAATCACAGATGGCTTCCCACATTTTGGGACTACATTTTTCCAGGTTCATGTTGAGGAGGAAGGTGGGGAGCTAGGTCAGTTTTCTCAAAATGAATAACAATTAAAATAAATATGATAATGGTGATGAGGACAATGAAGAAGATGAGATTAAAAACAAATGTTCGTGAGCACTTTCTGTAGCCCAGGCAATTAGATGAATCATTATACATATGGTGTGACTTAAACCTCACAGTAAGGCTGGGAGATAGGTACCATTACTGTTCTCATTTCACAGATAGTTCATCCATGAACTATAAAGTCACTACTGTTCAAACTGGGGTTTGAACACCACAGTGCTCCCTCACTGATATGCGTAGCAGTTAGCAGAGTGCTTTGATATTTGGAATCTCTTCAGGTCCTCCACAAAGAATCCTATAGGATGAGTATAAATATATACATCCTCATATTTTGCTGATGATTCTACAGGCCCAGAGATGCAAGAGGTTATACCCAGGTACATGGCATAGCTGCTTGTTTAAAAAAAAGCAGTTGATCAGACCAGCAATTTTCAGACTGTTGTCCCCAGGTTCAAGTTCCTTAAAGGATTATCCCATGGAAAATGTATTGAATAGACATGACCCTTGAAGTTCTAATCCCACAAATAAGTCAGAGCAGCTCATCTTTGGTCAAGTTTTCATATTGGTGTTTTATTTCTGGCTTCTCTTGGAAAATAGGTTGCTGCTGTTAAAAGAAAAAAATAGTATGGACATTCCAACAGACTGAAGCCCCTTCAAGCTCCCTACTGCTAAGCATCCAAAAACATTTCTTGGGCCTATCCATTGAGCAGACTCCCTGGGTCCTTTTCCCACTCTAAAAGCAGCAAGGGAGAATGTCTAGCATCTGTGGTTTCATCATTAAATAAGTGGAGGGCAAGCAAGAGCCTGGATTTTGAAATTTTTCATGGCATACCACTGCAGGTAGAGGAAAACTGGACCAGAAGAATTCCTGGGGTGGGAGCAGACATCCATCTTCAGGTATTAGCCTAAGTTATCAAAGGTAGTAACAGATAACAGGTCTGAGTTATTACTCTGAATTCTGGTACAAATTTACTTCAGAACACATCATGTTGTCTCTGGGTTTCTGTTACATCATATTTAACTAGCTATTATAACAGCTTTATTTAATGCATCTCTTCCTTTCCTAGACTGTAAGTCCCAAGAGAGGAAATGAGCTATGACTGCTGTGGCACTTGGTGCAGTGCCACACTTAGCTGCTCAATGGGTATTTGTTGAGTATTTATGTAAAAGAAAAGATAGTACCATGATATGGGTGTGCTTCTCAGCTTCTAATCTTCCAGGATACTGTGTATGTGGACTATAGTGAGTATGGAAAACTTATGGGAGTTTTTTTGGTACTGTCAAGTTGTAGTGAAGCCAAACGACACTAAAGGGAATACTGGGATCTACACTACATTCTCACCAGGTGAAGGTAGTGGATGGAACCCAGACACAGCCTCTTATGGTGATGCTGTTAGTCCTTGGGGAGGTAAAAGATAATCAGGGTTCTGCTCCAGAGAAGAGCAAGTAATGGATAGCTCTGAGACTGATCCCCACCCCTCTCACCATGTTCTAGCTCAAGATGCAGACTGGGTGGAAAAAGTTAGAAAGATGATAACAGGCCTCCACAGAATGAGGCAGGACATCCATCTGTCTGCCTATCTCCCTGGGGTCTTGAGGCCCCAGAGATGAAAGGCTCGGTTACCTATTATGCATGAGGGGTTGGAAGGAATTGTGCTGCTTGAAGTAAACAGCATCTGTTGCCGAGTTCATGTGAGGACTGAGGATCATCCTTGGGGAGGAGGTTAGAAAATATTTGGCTTCCCAAGAAACTGGGAAAACCCACCACAAAGATCTCCTTTGGTTCACCTCTACAAAATATATACCATCCCCTCTCCTTAGGAGAGGAGGCTTAGATAGGGGTATGGTTAGAACTTTTGTAGAGAATTCTACATGGTTCTGGAATCTGTCTCTGCCCCTATAATGAAGGTGCTAGGTGACCTTGGGTGCACTGTTAGCACTCTCTGGTACAATATTTGTCAAATGAGAAGACTAAAGCTTGGTATTTTTCTACCTTCCAGGAAGCTAATTAATAACTCAGCCTGGCAGAAAAAAAGAAAACTCTCCCACCCACACCCCTGTTCCCTCACTCTGCTACTGTCAACCTTAGCTTCTCTCCAAGGGAGTGGTACTGACAGATGGTGGAAGGAAACAGGGAGCAAAGGGGGCTTAAGTCTATTTTTGGTTCTTGTTTTTAAGCTCTTCAAGGAATGTCAGGAAGAAGCCCTTTCTGCTGTGCTTTCTACCTGGTCTGTACTTTATACAACTGCAAAGACATATTTTCCCAAAAACTAGAAACATATGAGCACACACATATACACAAAGCATTTCCCATCACAGGTGTTTGTTGGCTCTAATTATCATTTACCAGTTCAAACTCAAATTTCTTACCTTGACATTCAAGACTTTAACTGTTACTTTGTGGATTCCCTTCTGATGCCTCTGGGTCTATCTCTTCATGAGGCTTTCCATTGAATGAGAAGAACCAGATAAATACACAGGTGATTACGTGTCAGTAAATCATCCTTCAGGACATGACTGGAAGCTGTTCCCTCCAGGAAGTCTTCCCTGATTTATCTCCATGCTTCCATAGCTTTTTTCTGGCTCTGTCCTACGGATAATCTCACTACACGGTAATTTCTGAGTTATAATTTCCATTGGGCAATGGTGATCTCTATAATCACAGGGCTCCATCTACCCTTATTCACTTCATGATCCTAGCACTTACATAATCTGGGTTCAAGATAAATGGAAGTTGTTCTTAGAAGAACTATACTGAGAGCTGCACCATCTACTTCTCTTCTTGAATAGGCTTCCCTCTCCCAAGACAGAACATCTATAAAAATAACCGTGACCTCTCAAAGAAATGCTCATCACACCCCACCTAAATTTTTATTTTGCTTGTATTAACTCCCCCAATGGTTATCATCTTCCAAGTAAATAATTTAATGCTGCTTTTCAAATAAATAGTGAAAGTGATAATAAAAACACTAACTACAGTCATTTCCACAGCAGTGTACATTTTGAAAAGTAGCTCATCTATTCTTTTATTCAAGCAGCCAACCTGGTTTCAGAGAAGATCCAGCTTCCCTTCAGAGAGACTGATAGTTCTTAGACCGATCTTCACTCAAGTCCAACTCAATTGTCTTATTGTCTAAAGCCCCCTTCTCTCAGCATAGCCCCACCCTGTATACCTCGATATTGCCCATTAAATATTTATGCCAAGATTCATTATTTGTCCATTAAATATTTATCAGCTTGTGAGCCTGTATCAGATGATATGTATTTCCTTCTCCAGGAATAGTCTCATAATTAAATCTGAAATCCTAGAGTTTCTGGGCAGTCTCTCTCTCTCTCTCTCTCTCTCTCTCTCTCTCTCTCTCTATATATATATATATATATATATATATATATATATATACACATATACATATATTTTTTTTCTCTCTGTCTTGTCCCCAGAAATCTGACTTGTCATTCACAAAGCCTGAGGGATTTTAAAGTTCCTCTGATTAATACTAAATATCTTTTACCAAACTTTTAATCAACTTCTGGGATTATCTACTTACACCTGCTGTTCCTTCCTGCAAGGTATTTCCTGACACCTGTGGATTATTCACAAATGGTGAACTGGTTTCTTCTTCAAAGCAGAATTCTGGAATAGGCAAAGGACCTGAGGTGTGATCTCAGGTATTTTTTGGAAAAGGCTGAGTGTGAGCTCCCTCTTGAAGTGACGTTTATAGTCTGAGCACACACTGATTTCCGTGTATTTAAGGACAGAGTTCAAAGTCAGAAAAGACTTTTGGGGGTGGGGTGGAGGTGGGAAGGATAGCCCACGAAAGCAAAACATTGACGTACCCAATAATGAATTCCACAGGAGAGTGGAGAAATTTATCTTAAGGAGAGCCTTTTGAGTCCCTGTAAGGACCAGGATGGACCAGAAGTCATCCTTCAGTTTGAGGGTTATAAGACTCAGTCTTCACATCACTTTCTTTTCCAAATGTCCCTTCTATTATAAAACTTAATCTGGGCTACATAGGGAGAGGTGACTGGGGCAAATTCCTCTCCAGAGTGTACAAAAATAGTCCTGTGGGGTGGGCATTTAGTAAGGGAGGCAGAATAGTGAGGACCTGGATTCATGGACAAAGATGGTGGGTTTGAGTCCTAGTTTTCCCCTATATTGACTTTGTGATCTCAGGCTATTGTCATTCTCTGATGTGATTATTGGGAACTTACTATGTGCTGGGCACTCTGGTAATCACTTCACCTACATTATCTTATGGATTCTTTACAACTAGAAGACTATTATCTCTATTTTACAGATGATAAAACAAATACTTAGAATTTATATTACTCACCCCAAGATCAAGCAGCTTACTGGAGGTGGTTTCTCAACACAAACACTCTGAAACTAGATCCCCTGTGTCAACTAAACTATGAGCCTGAGTTTGCTATCTATGAGCAAAGATATTTATACCTGCCTTGTGGTTGTGAGAATTAGATGAAATTGTGTACTTACCATAGTTCACCCCATGGGTGAGGCAGAGTTCCCAAGAAACAGTAGTTGCTACTAATAGTATTAATAATCACCGGTATAATAATAATGTTTTAATTAAATTATTGTCCTTTGTTGGGATGGATTCCGGAACTTTGGACTTGTTCAGGTAGGGTCTAGTCATGATAATCACAGTAATTGATATAAGTTTGATGAAAGATACTTAAGTATTAACCAGAGGAACTTTTAAGATTCCCTAAGGCTTATAGCTCTATGATTCTAAGGATGAAGCTCTCGTAAAGTAAAATAGTGTAAGTCATTTTAAATTGAATCTCCTCCAGTCAAGGAAGTTCTCCATGGAGAAGTTTAACTCCAGAGCTCTCTTCTTTCCTTTTCTTCTATTACACTAAGGCTGCACTGAGTAATCAGGTTGTCCTTTTCTGACCCAGGACTCTCTCTTTCTCTGCCCTAACCAGTTCTGCTCTCACTAACATTCTCTACCCTCATTCCCCCATTTCTAACAAAGCAAAGCCCTCCTGGACAGAAGTAGAGGTAGAGGCAGGACCCTGAAGCTCATCTGATTTTTGGAGTAATTGATCTAAAGATATCAATGAAATAACACAATTCCTTGCAGTAATACAGTTCCTCTGTTGGGTTTTTAATATTAATCCTCAAACATACAGAAAATAATTTAGGTAGTTGGGTCTTTAGGCTACTTTAGTCATATGTGGACATTTGCCCTATGTGTGAAGTATCAATTTATTCAGCAATATTTACTGAATATGTGAAGTATCAATTTATTCAGCAATATTTACTGAGCATCTACAATGTAGCAAATGAATGAGACTGCAAATATCACACATGGTTCATGTTTAATCACATTTAAAGCTTACAGTCTAAAGAAAAATAAAATACTCAAAAATGTGGAAACTTGAGTGCAATAATCATGGCAGCCACTTTGAGTTGAACTCTCTAGAACAACTTCATTCTTACAAAAGCAGAATTGTTGCATGTGGTGATTCTGTTTTATCTTAGAAGAGAGAAAACTCAACTTTCTTTAATTATTTACAGTTGAATCTCAAAAAACTTTTATCACATAACTGTGTTAAAAACAAGAGAACCTTGTGTATTCTCACATAAGTGGATAGTGACCTTATAGGATTTAAGTCTTTAGACAGAAAAACAGCTCTTTTTGGTTTTCTGAATAATGAGTTGCTTTTTACTTAGACACATGCTAACCTGCCAGGTGTGTGGTGGGTTAAATGAGACAATGTATATAAAACTTTTAGCACTATGAGTAAGTTGTCAAAAATACCAGTTCTATTTAATCTAGCCAACTCCTCCATCCTCCCACCCTGAAATCAGTGTCCTAAATATTTTTGCTTTCTAGTTGCCCTGCAGTTGGAACAACTTCAGTAACTGAGAACTTACGCATCTGTGGAGAAGAGGGATCCTTGGATCAGCATCAGAAGCACCTGTGATATTATTAAAGTTGCAAATCTGGGAGCTTCACCCCAGACTTACTGAATCAGAAACTCTGGAGCTAAAGCCCGGCCTTCCAGGTATCTCTGATGCACATCAAAGGTAAACAACCACTTATCGACATTATGAAGAAGTCCATTTCTTAAAAATAAAAGTATGTCGTTTTAGTTTCTACAACCACTTTAAAAAACTGGCAGCAGCAGTATTGTGCTTTGCAGAAGCTGGTAGAAGTTTCCTAGGACATGAAGACTGCTTCTTTGTGATCACATCTGAGAGAGCTCTTCATGACATTCAAAAGCCACCATCAAACCCTCGTTCTTCTCTGTCTTGCAGCCTGTCAAGAAGACATTCATCACATAAACCTATTGTGTTTCACCAGTTTCTCTTGCCCTACAAAAATATGAGCTGAAGTTTTAACACCATTTACTTTACTTGGGGCTGGGTGTAGAAGGAGGGGAAGGAGAAGGTAGAGGGAGCCTTTTTCCATTTAGCCAAATTTACATACCTCCTCAGGTTTTTGCATACTCCCCAGCAATGTTTCATCATAAGCAGCCCTCTCTTCATGCATAGGCATATAGGCACTATCTTGATTACCACTGTGCCTCAAGTTTCTGGCACAGCATCAGATACACAGTCGGTGCTCAATAAATACTTTAAAATACACTATATTTTTTTAAAAAAACATATTTTTATTTTAAAATTGTGGGGTACAGTTAAGGGTTAGGTGTACAAATATGCATCGTTCAGGCACCCTTGTTGATAGGGGGTGTCCCCCTGTCCCCAGACAGATATTGACTACCATTAATCCCACCTCGCTTTCCCTCCCTGCCCCCCCCCACAGTTTTCTACCACTGTCAATCCTTTTCTTATAGTATTACAATAGATGTTCAAGGTCCACTTATGAGTGAGAACATGTGATACTCAGATCTTTGTTTCTGTGAGAGATCACTCAGTATTATAAATTCTACTTCCTTCCAGGTTGCTGTGAAGTTCATGATTTTGTTCTTTGTAATGGCTGTGTAGTAGTCCATCATGTATATGTACCACATTTTTAAATCCAGTCCTCTTTTGATGGACAGCATGGTTGGTTCCATGTTCTTGTTATTGTGAACAATGCTGCGATAAACATACATGTGCAGATATCTTTTTTCATAGAGTGATTTGAGTTCTTCAGGGTATATTCCCAATAGGGGGATTGCAGGGTCATATGGGAGGTCGATATTTAGAGCTTTTAGGAATCACCACACTGCTTTCCACAGAGGTTGCACTAGTTTACACTCCCACCAACAGTATAAAGTGTTCCCTTTTCACCACATCCTCTCCAGCATCTAGGATACACTATACTTCTTGGTTTTTATACTATACTTCTTGTTTTTAAGAATGTGAGTTACAATTCAGTGTTAAGTGCATAACTTGTCCTCTTACAGGTGAAGCTTAGGCCTCCCATTGGTCCTCATTTCACCTGGTTTGGAATTAGGTACCCTATTAGTGTTATGTACTTCCCTCTCCCTCCCCTG
Source organism: Carlito syrichta (assembly GCF_000164805.1). Classification (NCBI taxonomy): domain Eukaryota; kingdom Metazoa; phylum Chordata; class Mammalia; order Primates; family Tarsiidae; genus Carlito; species Carlito syrichta. Next base: position 830,142 of record NW_007252774.1, on the reverse strand, counting down.
ACAGTGACCTGCTACTGCCAATCCCTTTCATGTAGTAATATGATAAATGTTCAGGGTCCACTTATGAGTGAACTGAGTATGTGGTACTCAGTTCTTTGTTTCTGTGATAGGTCACTGAGTATGATGGACTCTAAATCCATCCAAATTGCTGCAAGGCCCGTAATTTTGTCCTTCTTTAAAGCTTCATAATAATCCATCATGTATATGTATTACATTTTTTTAATCCAGTCAACTTTTGATGGACAGCATGGTTGGTTCCATGTTTTGCTATAGTGAATAGTGCTGCAATAAACATGCTATTTTTAAAAGATCTAAAAATTGACCTTCCATACTACCCAGCAATCCCCTTTCTGGGCATATACGAGAGGTACACTATTTAATGCTTATCTTCCAAAAAGACCAGTAACTCCTCAAGAAGCTGTTAAAATTGTTCTTGATAATGAGATTCACCACTAGTAACTGACCTCTTAAGACAAGTCAACTGCTTTTAATAAATTCAGCAGATGTCTATCACCCAAATAAAATTCAATTTATGAATAGAAATATCATTTTATAAATGTTGACTTATATAGCTTATTGTACCTTCATAAAGACTTTAGCAAAGAAAGATGGATTCCATTATCATAAGAACATATTTTCTTAGGTTCATTAAAAGCACAATAGTCTAGGATGTATGATCTCTCACACTTTAGAAAGTGGTAAACATGTGGTAGAAATAAACGGAAACTTTTTTAGTTTAAGAAGTAACATAAAGCATCTGACACACACACACAAACATACACACACTTTTAAAATAAGATAGTTGCTGGATCTGATCTTGTTGAACAATCTAGAAATCACGTACATTCACAGTTGGGTCTCCAGCCTCCGTGATGCCACCAAACCCTTTTAGATAGTGAAATTCCAAGGTTTTGGGACCCACTGCAGGAAGGCTCAAGAAGTCAGATGGGCTCCAGTGTAAGGAAATGTAAAAAAAAACGAGAGGAGGCACCAAGTGATGCTCATGAAATGATGGGCTCACTCCTTACCCAGGACAGGCTTGATCAGCATCATCCCAAGTGTATTATTGGAGTGTATTATTATCCCCTTAAGATGATCTGCAGCAGAAGATTTTCTGGTTGATTGAATATGGGAAACCTTCTCCCAATTGGATAGCACAATGGGTAGGTAATTAATAAAGGGTTGAGAAGTCCTGTAGGAAAGACTTTTGCTTACCCAGTGATTTTCAAATGTAATTGGTCAGGAAAGATTTTTTTCTTATGCATCAACTATTAACATTCTGTCGAACTAGTAATCCACTAAACACACTTTGTCAAATAAAAAATATCCTAAAGAATTTATCTAAGTTAATATCCTTGGGGAAAAATAAACAAACACTTTTACCCAGAAAAGTGGTAGAATTGCTGATTCACCTGTTTGTATCCTTCATGTACAAAAAACTGGAGACTCAGAGCAGCACATATATACTCTTTGAGTCTGGAATTTCATCATCTGTCTCACAGTGCCTGACAAACCATAGGTGCTCAATAGAACTTGATATGAGTTTGGGAAGTATTGGTTTTGAGACAGAGACCACGAAGTTTTCCTTTGCAAAGGAGGCAGTTATGTTTCTGGAGCTCTGGCTGCTTTTCCTTAAAATGATAGTAAAATGGATTTATTTTAGAGAACAGTGATTAAAATGGCCAAGAAAAAGGAGAGGATTAATGACACCTTCTGAAGAGAGAATAACACTTTGTTTCTGAAAGATGAAGATTGATAGGGAATAATGATTAATGGATTTGGAGAGCACTGAGCACCTACTTTGTGTGAAGCACTGGGAGCAATATCTAGACGAATGTTTGAGTTCTTAAGTTCTCTATTTCATGTGCTGCCCAGGGTCTATAAGGTTGTCAAGATAAACAGAGAATCATGCTTCAAATCTTGTATTATAGTACCTGCATAAATTTGCCCGAAACAAAAGCTTTGATTTAATAAAAGAAATAACTGCCACAATGTGTAATACACACATTGACTTTATTTCTCCAATAAATAATGTGGGAAGAAAAGAGGTTCACTAGCAGTTCATGGACATTAGGATTGGGGGAAAGAGCTCTGATTTTTTGCAATCATACTAGGCAGAATTAACCTTCTTTGTGAATGCATTAAAAAAAGAATCCTAGAATAAAGAAAACATGGAAAATTTTATATTCTTCCCAATATTTGTCTAACAATGGAAACAATTGTCATGCTATACCCTCATTAAAACTTCCTATTACTCACACGTAGAAGGCAGGCATAACCCTTGACTTAATTTTTAGAACAATTTCCTGGTATCTTGCCTAAGAGTCACTGAGTTAACTCCATTTCTATTACATGGAACTCTCTTCTTTGCCTTAATACATGGCACATGCTTTGTAAAGCTCATTCTGGTGAGCTCCCCCTCAGGCTTCAAGGTTTGGTTCAAGAGTGCCCTTCTCTGTGAAGCTCTATATATATTGTAAGACTCACACCCCATCAGCCAGAGGACACTTTCTCCTCACTATATGCTACTATAGCTTTGTATATGCCTCTACTCTGGGGTCATCCCAAACACTGGCCAATCAGAATGGTTACCAACTGTCGGTAACAAAGACCACTGGACGTCCCTGCTGAACCCTGAGGTCTGAGGTGGGGAGGGGCCAGAGTTGATAGGGACAATGAGGGTGAGGCTAGAGGCCACTCAGAAAGCTCAAGAAAGCAGGTATTTACAAACGCATTTCAGTATTTTGTCAAACTGTGTGGTTGTACCAGTGCCCACTAACTCAATATCAACTCTGCCTGTACTGTTTCTTTCTTATTGCATAGATCTAAACTTACTTGTCTGCCTTCCCTATTAGAATGAGAATTCTTCCGGTACAGAGACTTTGGGCCTTATTTGTCTTGGTGTCTCCAGGGCCTAGCATGGCGCCTGGCATGCAACAGGTCTATTGATCTCTAGGAGGAACTTAAGGGCTTTCCACAATGAATCAAAAACGAAAGCATTTTACTCCATCCCCAAAGAGGGGAGAGCCCTGACCTCAATTGGTCATATGTAAGTTCACTGATTGAACTGGGATTTTTGTTGTTGTTAGTTTACTTTGTTTTGTTTTGAGTAGACATTTTTTCTTGCTGTGATTTTAAAAACGAATCATTGTGGTGATAACTCACTGTTTAATTCGTCTTTTTAACCATGGCAGGGGTGAACTGGACCAGCCTTAATGGTAAGATTCAAAAATTGGCTTTGGCTGTTTCAGGTAATGAAATAGATTAGATCCCATAATCTGCTTTGATCTAAAACTACTAACAAGATTAGGAGAAAGGAAATAATTGGGCCCACCTTACTAGGATTTTCAACATTGGGGTACTGGGCTGAAGCCAGAGTTAACAAACGTGTCACTTTGCTTAATATTTTGTCAGACTTTTTATGATCATTGAGTTTTTGAGATTTGAAATGGTATTTAAATGTTCCCAAGTTCTCTGGTCATAATACCAGTTTAACTACCGTAATAGCACCCAAATAGCCCCCCCAATATCTAACACAGAACAATCTATATTGAAGCAATAAAGAAGGCAAGGAAAGAAAGAAAGGAAAAAAGGAAGACAGGAAGAAGAAGGAAACCATCTGTTAGGCATCAGTGAGTTAATAAACAGACTGAAATGGGCTTGTTCTTTGAGAGTGTTCTAACAGCTACTAAGCCAGGTCTGCTTTTGGAAAACAATAAAACCTGCAGTAGGGGAAAAAATCCTGTTTTCTCTGAGATACAGAGCATTGATATTCCTCTCAAAATCTAGAAGCTTTTAGTTCTGTTGCAGGGTAATGTTTTTTCCCTTTCTTTTATTTTTCTACAAATAATATTTTCAACATTATAGCCTTTGGCTAACATAACTGATACAGATATCTCATTTTTGGGTTGACAATCCATCTCCTCCCATGCTGAGCTAAATGCAAAACTATTGAAGGGACATTGCATAGCAAACCTGGCCTTGTGGCGTCTGACTAATCTGTTTGCTTTGTAGGGTTGGCCATGGGGCATGGGAATGCCACACTTTCCTAGAGCTCTAAATGGGCAAAAATCACTTGCCGAATCATTAATAATGGAGTAAAGAGAAAGAGAATACAGGGATCTGACAGTGCACAGATGGAAAATTTAGAGGCTAGATTTGCACTTAAAGAATTTAAAGTATGGGATTAACAGTAGCAAATATCTGTCGGGGGATGGGAAAACACCTCTTATCAACAGGGTGTCTGAATGAAACGTAATTGTACACCTAACCCTTAACTGTACCCCACAAAACCATAATAAAAAATACTGATTAATGAAAAAAAAAGAATTTAAAGTTTAACAGAAGTAACCAGGCACACAGATAATTCAAGGTACAGAAAAATAAAAGTCATAGAATAAATCCAAATAAGAAGATTCCAAGAAGGGAAGTAGACATCTCTAATTTTCGTAAGATAGGAAGTGAGATTGAGAAAGGACTTCAGAAAGGTAAAAGCATTTGAATGGACTTAAAGTGGTGAAAGAGATTCCAGTAAGTGATTACTAGTGACAAGTGCATACAAGGACATTAGCATGTGTTAATGCATGAACCCTGAAAAGTGTAAAATGTGTTCAATGTAATATGATTGATTGACGAACAGGAGTTTTTCTGAATGGCTTTTTCTCAGAAGAGTAACAAATTAAGAAACTTCATGTTAGAAAGACTTCTTTAAGTCTAACCAATTTATGCCTCTGGAAACCAAGATGAATTTAAGGAAATTACTTTAGATAATGAGATAGAGAGGTAGGTAGATAAATAGACAGAAAGACAGATAGAGTCAATTGCAACATAGAGAGACGCAGTATTGAAAAAATGTTTTTTTATTGTAGTGTATTAGAAAGGGCAGTAATTTGGGAAAGTCTCAGTTTTCTTCAACTTGTGGAGGCTTGATTTTTCTTATTAACAAAATAAGAATATTTTAAAAAATGATTTCTTAGGGTTATTTTGAAAATTTTTGTATATGTTAAAGAATGACACTTGGAACATGGGTAATTAATATGCTTTTGCTGAATCCCAGTCTAAGTATCAGATGCTTAAAGTTTATGCATTAAGAATGTCAGTATTAGTAAAAGTTACACAAGAATTGTTCACCATCCAATTCATTCCATCCGTTTTTTGCAAACTAACTGGAGAAAAGTGGGTGTTAATTTCAGTTCTTTAGAGACTCAGACTACTCCATGAAAAGACCAGGCCACCTGAAGGAAGATAGAGTTCTTGAAGGCAAAAAATTCATGAGAAGAAAAGTTTTGGTAAATTCCTTGGTTCTGCCTATGCAACCAGGACTGGGTAGATACACTCATTTAAGAAATAGCCAAACATAGGCAGACACCCAAGGACCCATGTTTTTATGATTAACATGATCTTGAGCCCTTTTAATATTCTTTCCAAACTCTTTGACTCCGATTCCCTTTTCAGGTTCAGACATGACTTTTAAGCTCTCAACCAACAAAGATCCAGATGCGTCTTTCCTTATTTAGCATAATAAGACTTTTGGCTTCTGCTTTATGACAAGTAAATGAATTTGCCCTTTTGGTGTCAGGTCCTTCAAGGAATGATCTGAAGACTTGTGCAACAATGCCTCCAAAGTTCTAAGTCATTAAAAACAGTTGTCCAACTATGAAATTAGTTATTGATTAATATTGCAACAAGAAGACCATTACATTATAAAAGAAAGGGAAGTAACATTTATGCTCTTGGCCACATCTTGCTGAGAGCTTTAAACACAGAACATGTGGAATTATTGCTACTTGGCAAGAAGAATGATAGTTCAAATACACAGATGCACTTAGGAGAACTAATGGCCAGCTCCAAAAATGATCATCTGGAATCTTAGAGATGTGTGTGTGTATGTGTGTGTGTGTGTGTGTGTGTGTGTGTGTGTGTGTGTGTGTCTGTGTGTAAAATACTTAGTCCTTTTATGTCTTACTCTATATTCAGGGCTTGGCATTTAGTTTAGTTTCAAATGATTTTAGCATCTGATTGTCTTCATCATTCTCTGAATCACCACAAAATAGTTGTGAACTGTTCTCTGGAGTGAAGTTCTAACTCTCAGTAATAGATTTTGTTGTGACAAACAGGATTCTGTATGAATTTCCATGAAAAGTGCTGAAGAGGAAATAAGAAGTGACCTGGTGGGATCAGGAAGACATTTCCCAAGTTAGTAATATTTGAGCTGGGCTTTGAAAACAAGTAGAAATTTGTGAAGGGAGGAAGACCAAAGGAAATTTACATAAAGAAAACAGTATTATCCAACAGAGAGTTACAATGAGATATGACAGTGTTACAATAGGAAGAGTATAGAGTTGGAGGGTACACAACTAGGGGACTTCATCTAGTCATGGTGGTAAGGGAAGACATTCCTTTAAAGAAGAAAGTCAGGCTAAGAGTGCTGACAGAGTTAGATTGCAGGTAGAGAGATCAGTAGATGGGGGCGCAAGGGTGCCAGAGAAGTTATTCAGCCTGGAAAAGTGATTTTGTCTGCTAAGCTGGAGCATGCCATGCAGGAAAGTGAAAGATGCAGGATGAGCAGAGAATAGCAGGTAAATGCTAGACCATGAGATATATCACAAGCCATATCAAAGAATTTGGATTTTGTCTTAAAGGCACTGGCAAATTATTAAGGAATTTTAAGCAAGAGAGATATGATTGGCTACACAATTAAGAAAAATTATTTGGTGACTGTAAGATGCTAGATCAGAGTGAACAAAGAGTAAGGGCAGGTTGACCAGTCAAGAAACACTCTGAGTAATCCTGTGAGGTGAGTGCTGATGATTTAGAATAGACAACGGCAGTGGGATGGAGCAATGTGAAATATGGAGGTGGAAACAACAGAATTTGTGTGCATATGGCACAGGAGAGCCTGCTGTGTATGGAGAATGTCAAATGGCTCATTATGGATTGAACACAGGGTCTATGAGGGTGTGTGAGGGGAGATGAGCTTGAAAAGTCAAGTTGGAATCAGACTATAAAAGGCTCTGAATGTTCTGAGGAGTTTGGCCTTATCATCGGGATTTATGAGCTATGCTCTCTAACTTCCTATGTCTTGGTAACCTAAACTGTTCTAAACATCTATTATAGGATTCCAATTTCATTAGCATTTTAACACATTACCACATTTTCATCCTTGAGCAGCCAAGCATAGTTATATCTTCATATTGGAGAGTAAGTCATCATCAGACAATCCAATACTTTCCACTCCATAAGGTTATTTTCTCGACATTTCCCATTGTGTAATCACCAGCTATCTGCACAGTTCATGTTGAGGTTTCACTTACCCGCACTGGCAATTTCCATATTGTATCACTGCACAACAGAACACTTGATGTGGGATTACAGAGTGTTGGGGCTGGAGGTGATCACTGAGAACCATCTAGTTCAATCTCTTTATTTTATATTTGGGGCTCAGAGAGTTGAAACGGTTGGTTCAGGCAAATGCAACTATTTTAGATCCAGGGAAGAGACACTCAAGTCTTTCTTCTGGCCATAATTCCTGGGAAAGACAATATGTGCTAAGTCTTGCTTGGGACAGTTGTTCATCATTTGTCTAATTATCTGGGATCCAGAAATAACAATTCTGGTTGAATTATTTTGCGTAGTTTTTTACCACTCTATTTTGTTACCTACCTTTCCACTCAAGATACATAACTTTCAAACTATTCTCCACTCTCTTGTGTTGGGAGAGTTTTGAATGAGATGTTGAGCCCTTCTGGGATGGCATGGGCAGAACTATTGAGGATTAACCATTATCTTCAACATTTAGTAGGGCATTAAATGTGCTAGTCACTGAACTAAGTACTATAAACTGTTATCAACACACAATAATTTTTACGACAATCCTGTGAGGTAGGTACTATTATTTACCCAGTTTATAATGTGGAAACTATGGCATTAACCAATGTCAAGACTCAATTTCAAGTTTTGATTAAGTGGTAGGATTTGAATCTAGGCAGTTGGACAACTGAGCCTTAACCACTCTTAGCCCCTACTATAATGCTAACAACCACTATGTCACAAAGCATTTAACATGAACAAGCATTAACAACTGAAATGGCACTATCATCTCATCACATATTTATACTAACATTTGCATTGACAGATAATATTTTGATTTTTAGAAACTTATTAGGGCAGTATTTATTATCCGATATTTCTGTCTTTGAAATAGTTTATTTTTAGGAACTTGCAATAATAAATGGACAATTTTGACAAATTGGGGCTGGGTGCTGTGTCTGGGTCATTTACTGGCAAGCAGATGAAGGTAATCTGCAATAAAAGAGAAAAGTAAAGCTAATCTGAAGCCATGACCTCAGGGAGGACAGTTGCCCTAATTTTTCCTGGCTTCAATCTGTGGTTGCTTTCCTTTGTGACACCCAGTTGAGCTTCATCTTTGTAACATCCATAGAGTATCTCAGCATCCTACCTCTTTGTTCTAAAAATGTTTACCAACTTATCTGAAACATTCTCATTTCAGAACACTGGAGTTACACGGGACACAATTGGCAATAGGAGCCCTCCACAGTGCATTAGGGAAGGGACCAGTTCTCAGAAAAGGGATTTTGGATTGGAGCACTCCTCAAATGTACCTATCACACAGTATACATCGTGTCTGTCCCACCTCACATAAGAGTAGAGACGAAATAGAGCTGACATTTAGCTGACTGCCAACTGCTGCTGGAAATACAGATATGGATAATTTATCTACAAATAACATTTAAAAGGAAGGATCTTTCTTCAGGCAATACTCTGAATATGAGGGAGATGAATAATAATATTAATCAAGTATTCTTTATATCAGTGTAATATTTTTGATGCTTTCTCTGGCATTGCTTTCTATCTCTGAAAATTATCTTGTGATATAGAGAGACGGCATTTTTATTTTGCACACAAAGAAACCAAGGCTCATAGAAACGAAGTAACCATTACAAAGATATGCAAATATTGGAAATAATAAATACTATCTTAATAAGCTTCAAAATCAACAAATGCCAATGTGAACACAAATGTATAACAACATTCGTATTTCCATTTTGTATACTTTGTTCTTGGGAACTAGTAGCATGGCAAAATCTGTTCATGTTCTATTTGTGAAGATAAGTGCTTCTTTATATTATAATCGCAAGTTTTGATCTGTTTTTATTTGGGGAAATGGAGTTAATAGTTTGCAAGTAGATGCTTTGTGAAGTCACATTATTCATGGCCTGGTCAAGATTGCCAGAATTCCAATCCTACCTGGTAATCTGTAACCTACACATCATATGCCCATTAAATAGAAACAACAGTTGCTGATATGTACAGGGTATTTATTATGTTCCAGTCACTATTCCTTAGTTCCTTGTGTGTCTCAAGACAATCTAATCCCCTTATCTACAAAAGTTCCCTTCTAAATTTTTCTTCAGGGCCATCTAGTACTTCTTATCTATGACTCACAATCTCCTTTATAGCTATGATTTCTTTTATTGTCATATTGTAATTCTACATATTTATGGTGTATAATTTGATACTTCAATACATATATACGTTGCATAATGATCAAATCAAGATATTTAGTATATCCATCACCCCATGCATTTAACACTTATTTGTGGTGAGATATCGATTTCTTTTTGGAGCATTCCTTTTACCCTCAGCATTACCTAAAATATGTCTGTAACTGAGGGTGTTGTATCCAACAGCCTTATGGAGAGGGTAGTTTTTGTCTCACACATCACATACTTTCAGACCAGTAGTTAGAGCAGATGGATCCCTTCCACCCATTGCTGCTTTCCTGTCTTTTGTCATTTTGAAAATTTGTGTTCTTTAAAATGCACTGTTTTCTGTTTACTTTTTGTGGTTATCCACCAACTTTCTTGTCATTCTCCAATGTAGTTATTGGGTCATAGTTTCCCTCTCTATGCCTTAGTCTGTCCTTATTCCTGGATATGTAAAAACCCACATGGTCAACTCATCCAGCATTTAGATCTCTGTTGCTTGACTTTCTTACTGCACATTAATTATTCTTCCACTCTGCCTCAACCACTTACTCCCGTGGCCACACCTTAGATCTACAACATTTAAAACCACACCATTTTCACAACCTTCAGTGCAAATATTCAGTCTTCATGTCTTTCAGCTCACTAGCCCTACGATTTGAACATTATTCATGAACACCTCAATCTTTGCTTTTTTTTCTTAATCCCACTTGGAGTCTGTGGGCCATCATTATAATTACCATATCAGAAAAAGCCCTCGGTGCCTTTGCTCTTCACTCCTTCTTATTGTCTCACATCTAGATGAAACCAATCCTAATTACCTCTTCAATGCCTGTGCCCAGGCATCTGAAAAAATCTAGAGGTAACCACCGTTCTCAAGCCTTCAAGGTGCCACAAATCCTGTACCACAACCCTTTTGTGTTTCTTTGGTCATTTTGCTTCTGCAGACGGAAATAACTACACTCATACCTTCTATTCTTTGGAATATCGTCACCTCCACTCTATCTCAGCTTCATCGGTACTTTATGATAAAAAGTAGAAAAATTCACTACTTATATAGATTCATCTACACCTGCACTTGCCTTCTCCTTTTTGCCTCCTGCTACAAGGCTTTTCTTTTTTCACATCAGAGGCCAATCCTTCCACAAGGTCTTGAATTCAGTCTCCTCTCACTTTCTCAGTTCTTTCTGCCCCTTATTCACCTTGTTCCTGTGTCATCAAGCTCTCTTTCCTAGAAATTTCTTCTCTCCCCATACAAAGTTGCTCTGTCACTCCCTATCAGCTCATTTTCTTCCTGGACTCTATACCATATCACTCACCAATTACCACATTACTTCTTAACTTATCATTGCGGCCAACTTCACGGAAATGTTGTCTACCCATGCCAACTCTCCTTTTCAACTTCCAAACACTCCTCTATCTACTCCACTCTGGCTTTTCCCCAACACAATCCATCAAAGCTGCTCTTGTCAAAGTCAATAATAATAAGTTCAAGCCAGGCTCCGTGGCTCAGCCTGTAATCCCGCGCCTTTGGGAGGCTGAGGTGAGTGGATTGCCTGAGCCCGTGGGTTCGAGACCCGCCTGGGCAGGCGAGACCTCATCTCTACAGTAAATCAAAACATGAGCCGGGCGTGGTAGCGCGCGCCTGTAGTTCCAGCTACTTGGAGGCGGAAGGATCACTGGAGCCCAGCAGGTCGAGGCTTCAGTGGCCGGCAGCGGCCACTGCACTCCAGTCTGGGCGAGAGAGTGAGACTCCAACTCAAAATAAAATAAAATAAAATAAGTTCAATTTTGGAGAATCCAATGGTCATTTTTCTGCCCAAATATTACTCAGTCTCTTAGCAGCTTTAGTCAAAGTTGTTCACTCCCTTCTTCTCAAAATTTTCTTACTAATACCTTTTCTTTCTCTGACTGCTCTTTCTTGGTTCACTTTGTGTATTTTTTTTCCCTTTACCTGATATATAAATGTTGGAACTCCCCAGAGTCTATCTTCCTTCTTTCTGCATATACTTTCCTTCGAAAGAACTATCAATTTTAATTGCTTTAAATGCCATCTGTATGCTAATAACTTCCAAATGTAAATCTCCAACCCAGATTGCTCCTTGAACTCCAGATTTTTATATCTGTCTACCTAATGTGTCCTCTTTACATGCTGAAGAACTCAAAGAATCTTGTTCTTTCTCTGTTTTTCCATCTCATCATATGTCACTACCATCTACCAATTGCTTAAACCCCAAACCTTAAAGTTATGTTTGACTCTGCTTTCTCTTTAACATATAATACTGATCAATTTTTCTGTTATTTCTATTGAAAAAAATGATTTCTGACTTTTTCTCTACACTGTATAAGACCTCTGTCACCTCTCAGACTGCTGCAATGGGCTCTTTTACACTGCCTTTCCTCAGATTGATTCTTCATAGATAGGTCAGAGGATAGCTTTAGATGCATAATCATATGAAGTCAGTCTTCTACTTTAAACGCTCCAGTGCCCCTCTTCATACTTTAAATAAAGCTTACCACCTTTCAAGTCTATCTATTCTACATAATTTGACCCCTGCTGACTTATCCAACGTTTTCTTGTGCCTTTCCTTTAACTTCAAGAACATGAAGAAAGGATTGGGACCCAGACTAAACCTTGGGTGTTAATCTGGCAAAAGTGAACTCTTGTTATTCCCCTTCACTAACCTTTGTTCATTTTCGTCATTGTTCTTACAAGTCTTGATTTTAAATAAAACCTTTTTCATGTTTTCTTCTCTCACTAAATTGTAAGCTCCATAACTACAGGATATATGTCTGTTTTGTCACTAATTTATACCAGCAGACAGACAGTTGATATTTTTATAAGTAATCATCAGGTGGCTGAATATTGATGGACAATATTCAGCAGATATAAAGGTAAAGAAATGACATATTTTATGCTTAGAGAATCAATATCTAGATTGTCCTTTGTGTAACTTCAAAATATATTTTGAGTTAATTCTAAACTTTACGTGGTGCACACCACTTTAAGTCATCTAATATGTTAAAGGGACAAACACCATTACTAGTGGTTTAGTATAATCATTGTTGTGGTTGCCATCACAATCGCCAGTAGTTTATTAAACATATTTACTAAATTCTAAGAACTGTGCTAGGTATAAAGTTGAAAAAAATGAGATGACACATTTCTTTTCTCGAGTATATTAATGAGATAGAAAATAGAGAGATGTTAAAAGGCATACAAGTGCATACAGCAACGTAACTCTGTGAGTTGGACTTTAAATCAGGTTCCCTTTGATGAAATAGGAATGAGGACAAGTGGATTCAGGTACTTTAACATGCAAATATTATCTTCATGTACTAAAAGCAGAACTTTAAAACCAGAAAACAAAAAATTAAGTCACAGTCTCTTGTCTCAAGAAATTCATATCCTGGAGAAATTAACTCCAGTATTCTTATTATATTAATCTGCACTCCAAATAGAGGATGTATTTCTGTTTTTATCCATAACATTGCTGCCAGATTAATAAGAATTTTCAAGATGTTAATGGATTGATTTCAGCATAATTGTAACTATATTAATTCAGTGCAATTACCTCTCAGTAAAATTTAAATGAAGCTAAATTGAAGAAATTAGAAATATTTGAAATCTCTAGTTGGAAGCCTGAAGGCATTGTAACCTTGTCTATTTTCATCTCAGAGCATCCGTAGTCAAGCTCTAGGAAGATAGCAAGTACTTCTCTTGCAAGTTGAAGAGTTTCAAACCCTATCAGCTCTTCAGAACTTGGACTTAGCAAAGCAATCAAGATGAATTTAAAAGCTCCCAAGCTGCCCAAGGGTTAAACAAATGTGCCCAATCACTCAACACATTTTTGAGTGCTATCCTACACATAGATGCCCACAAAAAATACCCAGATATAGGGAAGCTAACACAGCAGCATAGCTGAGGTGGAGGCTACAGGAAAATTCATAAAGAATCTCAAAATGCAACATCTTAATAAAGAACTTTTGCTTAGAGAAGTAAACACAATGTAGCGAAAGGTGCTTTGAGCCCAGACTTAGAGTATTGGCTCTGCCATTTATTGATAACTAAAATTCAGACAGGCCACTTTGTTTCTTGCTGCAGTTTTCTGATGACTCCTACTCTTCTAACTTTGCAGTGCAATTGTGAAGATGAAATGGATGTGGAATCACTTTGTGAACTATTAAAAGCTTTACAAATGTAACTAAAGGGAATGATTGGAAAAGCACTTCAGAATTGTAATTAAATAAGTGAAAGGAATCTGGTATCCAGAGGCTTCTTGAAGACAATGTCCCATTTATGAGAATTGACTTAAACATATACCCAAATCCCTTGGTATTGTAAATATATGTACTTAATAAAGAATGTTGACTCAAATTTTTTATGGCACATTTCCCATGTGCAAAGTTCTATGATAGTGTCTACGACAGCTAGTAAAATTCAGGATGTTGGCATCTCATGTTCTGTGCAAGTTCAGAATCAAATTGGAGAAGGAATGGTAAAGTAAGATTTAAATGCTTGCATTGTGGTAGATGCTCTTCACACTAAATTTCACATAAGTGTCACAACAAATTAGGAAGACTTTTTTTTTTCTACTTTATAGATGCAAATGAGATCCACAGATGTTAAGTGAATGTCCAAGATAGAGACACTTAAAGTTCAAATTTAAAAATAAAGTTATTTTTAAAGCCACATGTTTTCTGCTATATTCAGTGCCACCTATAAGCTGAAAAAGAGAATTATAAACAAAAATATTTAAAAATAGGTATTAACTATCAAATCAGTGGTCAAAACAATAAACTCTCTGCTTGTCTTTTACTCTCTTCATATGTTGCATCTTGCATGGCTGTTTTCCAGGTTTCTACTCAAATATCACATTTTAGCCCACCATATCTAAGGACAGATCTTCTTCCATCCACTTATTGACACGCCCCATTATATCACTGTATTATTAATACCATACTGCCATGACGCTCTTCAATTATCTTTTTAAATGTATCCTTTTATTATGGAGGTAATGGTTAGGAGTAAAGAGTATAAACCAGTGCTATCCAATAGAAACATAATGCAAGTTACATGCAATTTAAAGTTTTAAACTACCCATATATATTCTAAAAAAAAAATGATAAAAAGAAACAGAAAAATTAATTTTAATGATATAATTTAAAAAACTCTTTACATACAAAATATCATTTAAACACATAATCAACATACACATAAAATAAAAAAAAATTTACACCCTTCAAAGTTTTGAGTACTAAGCCTTCAAAGTTTTGAATAATTTTACATTTACAGCACATATCAGTTTGAATTAGCCACCTGTCAAGTGCTTAATAGTCATATGTGGTCAGTAGCTATCACATTGAACAATCCAGCTAAAGAATAAGCCTATCTATGTTAATACCCATTAACTGTTTTACCTAGGAATTAGTCTCCACTGGAAAAGGGCTTCATCTGCTTTAACAACTCTGTAACTCCAGCACCTGGAACAGAGACCGACATGCAGTGGAAGGTATAAACTACAGCCAATGTGTAGGGTGAACGTCTTGGAACAGAGAAACTGTCAGTCTAACTTTGAAGTAAGAGTTGGATTTAGACATTCATAAATTGTGGGGGACAAATGTAGGAGTTGAAGGTGCATGCACAAGATTAATGAAAAATGGTCTGGTTCATATTCAGAGAACAATACACAGAATCATCTTTTGTATGAGGTGGTGTAGAGGCAGAATGTTCTATAACTGCTTATAATTTACTGTTTTTAATGGATTGACATTACAAATTTTGCTGTGTGATTGTGATTCTGAGCAGAGGATTTGCAATCAGAACTAAATTTGAATCCCAATTTCATCTGGGGGATCTTGGTGGACAACTTATTCAATCTGTCTGCCTGAGTTCCCTTATATGTGAAATAAAGAATGTTAATCCTTAAACACTTAAGGATTAAATAAGATATTATAAACAATGCATTCGCCATATAGTGCACATTCAGAAGTGTTAACTGATGTTGCTGATTTAATGGCCACTGTTATTTTATTCATATTACTATGTGAATGGAAGCATTATTTGAAACCTTGAATACAAAGTGACAGAATCTGGACTTCATGTGCTAAAGCTACCATGGTCATATTTCTAGGAATGCTGATCTGCCCCAAATCCTTCAACAACTCTTTCTCACCTAAAGAGTACAGCCCAAACTCCTTCCCAATGCAATTAAGACTCTCCACAGCCTGAATCTCACCAACATCATTGTCCCTTAACACTTTATGTGCTATGGTCTCACCATACTGAACCATTTCAAATCTCCCGAATAGTCTATACTAGTTCATGTAACTCTGCTTTCACATGCATTCTTCTGCTTTCATCATTGACTTGTCTATCTGAAAACACTTGCATCACTCCCAATCCAAGTCAAATTTTTCATCTCTGAGGGAATACAGAAATATTGGATCACATCTTTCATAGAACATTTTATAATACAATTTCTTATTCATATGTCAGTTTTTCTCAGTAGAGTAACCTGTGTTTAAAGGAAGGGCCAAGTTCCACTCACATATGTGCCTCCAACATGCAGAACATGATAGATGTTCAATTAATACAACATTTATTAAACAAATGGATGTCTGTGCTTCAGGCAATGGGGAACACTTGAAGACTGTTGAACTACCATGTTTGTTTGTTTTTGTTTTGATATTGGAACTGTTGCTTTTTTTTTTTTTATTGTTTTCATGGCTCTTGAACTATTATTTAGGACGCTCATCATCTCTGAAACAACTACTGCCAGTGCCTCTCATTTCAGAAAAAAAAAAAAGAACCAGCTTTCCTATTATTCATCTTCCTCAGTGAAACGTTAACTGCTTCTGGCTTATAAGGTGGGAATTCCTAATTGTGTTTAAATCTCCTATATACTACTGGCTATAGATGTGCTAACAAATGAAAGTTTCTGTGTGGGGGAAAAAAAGAGAAAGTTTTGCCTCTTATAACAGCGAAATAGTTTGAGGCTATGTTTTAATTAAAATGAATATCTGCGCTATCTTAATGTTATTGCCAGTTAAGTGTAGCAGGGTGATTTAGAGTTCTATAACACAATTATACTCTGGTAATGAAGCTCTGCAGAATTATCCTCGGAATTTAGAATGCAGAAGGGAGCTGTAGCTCTCATTTGTAACCATGTTACGGCCTTTATTGTTACAGTATTTTCTGTTTTCCTCAAAGATTAACTCAATCGTATTTAAGTCTTGGGCTACATTACAGAAAGAGAGAGAGAGAGAGAGAGAGAGAGAGAGAGAGAGAGAGAGAGAGAGAGCGAGAGAGAGAGAGAGAGAGAGAGAGAGAGAGAGAGAGAGAGAGAGAACGGGCAATGGGAACTGTTTTACTGTCCCCGCAGCCGCAGCCCTTCTTAATAGCAGGTGAATTTCACCATAGTACCACCATTCTTATTGTTCTATCTCTACCCTCCTGATCAAGCTCCCCCTCAGACTGGCCCATCTAGTTTCTGGCTGATTCTCACTAGGTATTGTGAAACGGCAGACAAGAGTTTAGAGAGCCAGCCAAGGAAGGCTAGATTCCAACAGGAAGGAAAGCAAGCTCAGTGGTGCTGTCCTTGGTCCTGAAGACGTATTACTAGTGATTAAAAATATTTGGTAACAAATTCAGAATTTATCATATGTGATTTGTAAAACCTCAGGCAAGTCACCCAACCTCTCTAGATCTCAGTTTATTAATCTTTAACGTGGAGTAATAGTAGACACTACCATACTGAATTGCTGCAATAATTAACTAAGAGATGTTATACGTGTAACTTTGAAGGGCTACTCATACTTGATAAATGCTCAATAAATAGTAACTAACTTAATTATTAAAACAGATACTAATTCTTGAGCAACCACCTTAAAAATTTTTACCCAGGTGGCATCATCTGACGGTCAGGCAGAGACTAAATCATCCATGTGCCTCTTCCCTAACTCTCACATTTATTTGAAATGCTCAAACATACATTTTAATTCAATTTGATCCATATTTAACACCTATTATGCACAAGACCTTATACTGTGCATTTCATGTAATACAGATATAAAATACAGGTTGATTCTGTCTTCAAGGATCCTACAGCATAATAGGGAAAGACAAGTATGAACAGTAAGACATTCTAAACAAAAGAATATGGTGAATGACAATGCATGATAAGGAAACACCTAACTTGGTTAGGGAGGATTTTAGTAATACAGTGACAATTGAACTTAACTTTAGGAGAAAAATAAGATTTTCATAGACTCAAATATTGAGAAGGGGCCGCAGGTTGAGAGAGCAGCAAAGTATAGGAAATGATTAGAGAATGGGGTAAATCTATTGTGATTGTAGCATAGAATGTCAATTTGAAAAGAGCAGAGGAGGTGCTATAATATGGATGATTTTACTGTGGTCAAAGTCAAATCATTTTCGTTCATATAAGACAGGTAAAATAATTTCACCATAACTCTGTAGGAGGTTGAATATTTTTGAGGAAGATCCATCCATGATCTGACTTCTTTCATATGCTTCTGGGTTGACTACTGCTCAAGCACACAAAATGCTGCATAATCCTTCAATTCTGTCTGCTCATCAATAGATGAAACTCTGAGAAATGCAGCAAACTTCACTTTCCCTTTCTCTTCAGAAAAAAAAAAGTTTGTTAACTTAAAATTTAAACTTATAAAAGATAGTTTTTGGGCGCGGTGGCTCAGCCTGTAATCCCAGCACTTTGGGAGGCCGAGGCGAGACCAGCCAGGGCTACTTGCTAAGACCTCATCTCTACAATAAATAAAAAATTAGCCAGGCATGATAGTGCATGCCTGTAGTTCTGGGTATTTGAAAGGCTAAGGTGGAAGGATAGCCAGGGCCCAGCAGGTCAACACTGGGGTCATCGTGAGTATGCCACTGCACCTCAGCCTGGGCAATGAAGTCAGACTCCAACTCAAGAAAAAAAAATAGTTACTTTTTTTCTCTTCAAAACTTCCTTCTCCTCCTCTATCATAATAGTTCACATTTGTTTAACATTAACTGAATCCTAAATGCTGCTCTTAGCTATTTACATGCTTTAGCCCATAACAACTCTATGAGTTTTCTACTATTATTGTATCCATTTTTCAGATGAGAAAACAGATGTTTGTAAAGACAAAACAGTTAGCCTACTATTAACTCAGCTAGTAAGTCATTTGCATTGCGGCACAACTCTGTGCTGCAATGAACGAAAAATCAGACAACCGGCAAATACTGAGGATCACAAAGGTAGCACTTTGTTGGCTTTCACTTGAAAGCTAAGGGATGTGAGTTATACAACCAGATGACACTAACTGGTAATGTGACTTTTTCAAGTTACTCCAGGTCTTCACTTGACCCAACAGTAAAATGAGATAATGGATCTAAAATTTGTATTTTTAAAATATAATTTGTTTGTTTGCTTTCTAAGTATCTGTTAACTTATTAGCTTTGATTCCCACAATAATCCATAGCACAGACTGCCCTCATTTTACATATAACAGAACTTAGACTTAGAGAAGTGACCTTCTCAAGTCCCTGAATCTAGGAAGTATCAGAGTCAAGACACAAGCACAAGTCTTCTGCCAAAGAGCTCAGTGCTTTCCCCACCACTCCAAACAGAAGCCCTTCCCAGACTAGAATTTTTGCCATACTTAATATACTATACCATGCAAACATTTTTTGAAAACTCTGAATCTTAGTCTCCTAAATTATTTTCTAAACCTCTGCTGACCCTTTTAAAATCAGCATACAACACCAATCCTTCAAGCTAGCTTTGCATAAGCAAAATAAAGGTCCTCTAATGAGTTCTCACAGAGTGGTTTTCTCCAATATATATGCTCTGGGAGGAGAGTTATGGCACATTTCTTTCTGTGCCATTGAATAAATGGAGTTAATAGCAATGCCCCTAGATATTTATATCTCAAATCTCCTTTGGGTCTGCCCTCCAGTTAAATGCTATTAAACCAAGATTTCCCGCTGTTTTGCAGAGATGTCAGAGGGTGTAGTCCAGACACAGTCAAATTATGAATTATGAAAAATCACCCCAAAGCACCTAGGGCAGTGACTGGTTAAAGTAACTTAGCCAGAGTGCTATCAGCAACAGCACATGTAAATTCTGTTTCCTGAATGGAGGTACATAATTGTTTGTCTAAAGAAATTCCCCAGGGCTCTAAAATGGACATGCTGCAAGTAATTGGAGCATTAATGAATTACAGGAAGAATCTACTCATCTTGAGATTCCACCCCCTTGTTTTTCACCTGAAAACCACTCCCTTTATGGTGATTTGAAGATTCCATCTCCAGTGGGTCTAAGGTGACATATGGAAATGTATGGCAGTTTATCTTACTTGGGATACCTGAAACTGTTTTCTCTCCCACAGGAGTGGTCCTCTCTGCCTAGCTAGTACTATATTATGAGCTTTGATAAAAGCTGATTTTACAAGATAGGAATGCAATCAGGGAACCAACCCAGAGGGTAGAATGTGTCATTCCAGTTCTCTCTTCTGGAAATTTGCAGTAGGGATATAGAAGGAGTCAATGAGATAAGAATCAGCAGGCTCCTTCCACTGAGCAGCTCAGACTGCCATTGTGTGATAAGGCCATGATGAATGTGATATGGGTGAAAGAGTTGACCAAGACTATGGACTCATGGAGAGAAGGGTGAAACAAACAAGCAGAGAGAAACAGACATGAAAACCTCTTGGCCTTGAAAAGAAAAAGAAAATATATATCCTAGTTTCTGATTATGGTCTTTTGGGAGTCAGATGTACTTCCTGTTTCTGGGTAAAGAGAGGGAACTTACAAAGCATTCCTATGCTTTTTATTGTTTCATTATTTTATTTATGCTGGTTACTGTGCTGCTGATAAGGTGTTCTCTTCTTAATTAATGTCCACATATGTTTTTAATACTCCTTCCATTAAACCTTCATTTTAATAAAGAACATCAGTATACTTCTAGCATGTGATCCTGAAAAAACAGGTTAAGAAAACAAGGTCTAAACCCCATAATTCCATTTGAATCGTGTGCAGTAGAAACCATAATCACTATTTTGCAGTTGAAGAATCTGAGACTCAGAGAGGTCAAGTGAATTATCAAAGGTTATACAGCAATAGAAAACTGAAATGAAGGCTTAAATCCAGTTGTTCAGACCCTTTACAACCTTGCCAGCTGGCTGAGAGAAAATTTTGGAAGCCTGATGAGATCTGACCAAGTGATGAGCATCCAGAGGGAGTGAAGAGTGAACAAATAAGGCACCAGGAAGGAGTGTGTGGGAATGACAGTGACCCACTTTATTTCCTGCTTGGAGAGATTCAGAGAGAACATAATCAAGGGAAAAGCCATCTTCACTTGGGGCTGTCAAGAAAATTGTGAAAGACTGAAAAGGGAAAAAAAAAAAGGTTACTGGAGGTCCTATCTAGTCACTCTTCTGGGGTTATAGATATTGTCTTTACATTGGGTTATTTATTTTTTGTCTTTGAGACATTTTACCACTTTGTAAGTTGAAGAAAACTGATATCAATGCAAATGATTACTATCCCCTAGGAATTCAAATGTGTCCAGTAAAGGATACAATTGATTACTGCTTTCCTGATGTTGACCAGTGTTGCACCTGTTTGTATATCTATGTCAGTCTTCATGGTTACCTATGTGTGCTTTTAAACTCTCCTTTCTGTAGTGTGTAACATCTTATTGGTTCCCTCATTAATTTATGAGCTAAATAGAATATTTGGTGTGTTGGTTTCACATTTGTAGTAGAATCATGACTTTATCTTTTGTTAAAATTGTTCTTAAATAGGACAGAGTTGCCTAATACATTATACAATAAACCTAACCAGGTATAAGCAACTGTTACAGAGGAAAAATCAAAAGCTATTCTTGGCCTCGCAGATGCAATCAGAGCAGAAACACCCCCATGCACTAGATGGAAGGAAATGACAAGAGACAAGAAAGAAAGCCTTTCCTATCTGTTTTCAGGGACTGGTTATGGAGTATCAAAGGCTACAGCTGCTTTGGTGACAGCTGAGCAGCCTGAGGAGGCAGCATGGGGGAGTGGATAGACAATGTGACCAGAAGTCTGGAGAACTGGGGATCTAGATCCAACTCTGCCATTAACCAGCTGTGTGACCTTGGGCAACTCACTTAACCCTCTGTCTCTCCATCTGCAAAATGAGAGACCAGAGTCAAATTATCTTCAGAGTCCCTTCCAGCACTAACTGGTTATGGTCTTATGATTCTAAAGACACTAGGTGGTCATGGCTCAATGCCTTCTGAGCAATCCTTAGCCCTGAAATTAGCAGGCTTGTGGTAAAAGCCAAGGACTCCTCCGTCTGTGGAATCTGAGGAATCTGAAAAGAACGTGTCCCTTTTAAGCTTCTCGTCTGTCAAGAATAATGGCCTCTGGCTAGGAGAAGAATATTGGATGGGAAACTTTGACCCATCTATACAAAAAGACTCAAAGTTTAGAACTATACTTCTTCCAGGAAAAATCTTTAAATTACTTCGGCCTACTGCAGTAGAGGATATACTTTAATTGCTTCTAAAAGTGAGATTGAAAGTCATACTTGAGGAAAAAAAATACTTTTTAGAAGTTTTGTTACTCAGTGTTTATTTTTACCTAAGCTTTCCCAGAAACCTCAATTTAATAATGTTTATCTAGAGTTTGCATAACTTGTAGGCTGAAAATATGAAAAGAGATGAAGCACTCGTTGGGGAACTGGGTTAAAGGATCTCTAATTCCTTTTATAGCACATCTAAACTCAAGTATTATGATTGGAAATAGTTCTTTGTTTCCTCTTTTCTCACCTTCAATTCAAGTGGTTGTGAGTTGTATGCTGTGTGCAGTGAACTTGAAATTAGGAGACTTTTGTTTGGAAAGTCACTTCATCTTTCTAAGATTTATTCTTGCACCTATGGAATGAGCATATTCGCTTCAATATCATTAAGGCCTTTTAAATTCTGAACTCAGTTACCACTGTAGGTGTGCAAATGGTCTGCCAGGAAGGTAGAAAACAGAACTTAATAACAAGATCCTGACTTCAAGGAGTTTATACTTTAATTTTCCAGAAATGTTTCTGTCCATTGATTTCTGCCTATGAGTTTAAAAGGTGAGTGCAAATTTTGCTCATGCAATAAATCTTCACATGTACCCCACAACACAAACAAAATAAAATAAGGAAAATAAAATAATTAAAGGTATCAGAATTTTATTTCACCTCAGAATCTGTTTCTAAATTGCTGAATTGCCTGGCAATCCTCCTCCCCCAATCCTATGCAATTATTTTTGAGACATTCAATTGATACATTTTTACAAATGTTTCCTGCACATGACATTTGATTCTTCATGATTCAGAACTATATTCTATTCCATTCTGTGAAGTTCAGTGGGGTGAAACCTCAGACTTTTCAGGGTATGAACAGAGATAGAAGAATTTATAAAGCAACAACAAATATCTGGTTTTGTCTCAATCAGGAGTAGTAGCATGATTTCAGTCAGAACCTGACCTTATCATCTAGTGTTGCAAAGTAGTTAAACCCAGGAGTTGTAGAGTGAGCCAGAACCACACAATCTATATTTCTCTCATTACTGGCTATGTGGCCTTGGGCAATTCCTTTTCCTCTCTGAGCTTCAGTTTTTTCATCCTAGACTTTTTCTGTGAATTAAATGAGAAAATGCATGTAAAGCATTTAGCATGATATCTGACTTATAATGAGTGCTCAATAAGTGATAGCAATTATGAGAATTATAGCCAATAGCATCAAAATTCAAGGGATACCAGAATGACTCTTTTCCCACTAGTCATAGTTTCAAAGTGTATTGATACTTGACAAACTATTTTACTCTTCTAGTCCTCAGTTCCTCCATCTGTAAAAATGGGAATATAAATGAAGCATTTTCCAAAAGTAGCTTTCAGGAATAGTGTTCTATAATCATGAAAGCAAAGAAGTTTCATTACTTTCATCAAGAGTAAACTGTAAACTCCAAGAGTTGATAAGTCATTTTCTGGAATGTTTTCTCAGAATAGCATAATGGTTAAGAGCCCAGGTTCTGCAGTCAAATTGCTCAAGTCTTTATTCCAGGTTTCTAGTTTATTTACTGTGTATGGCCTAAGGCAACATACTCAATCTCGTTATGCCTACGTTTTCTTATCTGCAAAATAAGAATATAATAGGAATACTTCATAAGATTGTTAAGAACTGAGTTAATCTATAAAAGCCCTAGGTGTCTCACATAGAGTGAGCACTATATAAGAGTTTGCTGTTGTTGCTATATTTCTGTTGGTTGTTGCTGCTGCTATTAGGAGGTTTCTGAGTCACTTCTGAATTCTGGAGAAAGAAGCACTGTGATTGGTTAGCTATGTCCAACAAAGACTGGAAAGAGGAAATGACGACATAAGTGATTAAAACAGGAAAGTGTCACCAGTAGGTCACTGAATAGGCCATTAGCTCTGGAGGAGAGAGGAACAGTATGACCTGTTGTACAAAAGTTGACATTATTGGAGGAGACAAGATTGGAATCAGGGTCATGAAGGAGAGGCAGAAAGGGAGGAGAGAGTTTTCTCTTTTTGGATCTGTGGTCTTGAATTATATTGGCAGAATATGACATGTAAGGCAGGAATGCACAGAGAGATGCTTTTTGTGGTGGAAAATATGGTAGAAGTGGTTGCATTCTCAGGTATCTCTGGAAATTTCCAAAACACATATATTGGGACACTATTACAAGGCCTTATTTTTTCCTATCAGGGAGATTGAGTTGATTCAGTCTCTTAAGTCACTCATTACCAAACTGGATACAGTATAGATCTTAAAACTCTAACCCTAGTTCTGTGGTGAAAACAATGATGTGATTTCATTTTGTCCCATTTTTTCTCAACAAAATGCTAATTCTAACTCTTGTTAGTCACTTGCCTATAATGTTAGAGTTATCTTAAATAATATTACTACTAAATATTTGGTGAAGCCTTGAATTTACAGTGAAGCCTTATTAGTTTGTGTGTGGGCAATGGGGATGTAATATGTGGAGTAGGGTATTCAGAAGGTGCAGCACATCAGAATTATGAGGTACAACCTCAGTAAGATCTTTCCAAGTGGAATTATTTTAGTGAGAACAGCCATTAATGAAATCTTTCCTATAGTTCTATGCGTGCCAACAATATTTCCATTTTGCAGATGAGGAACCAAAAATCAAGTTTTAGAAAAATATCTAACTGACTTAGGGTCTGTGTTGATTAAATACTACCACAAGAAGAAACATCTCTGGAACTCAGTAACGTAAGCATAAGCATTCATTATCTTTCGTAAGTTTTTTTGTCAGTTGGTTGGTTCTGACGATCTGAACACAGGTCTGATAGTCTTGATTGAGCTCTCTCATGCCTCTTCAGTATGATGGCAGATAAGCTGATGACTAACTAATCTAAGATGACTCCACTCTGGCATTGTCCACACATCTCTCATCACCCAACAGGTGAGCTTAGGCTTGCTCTTGCTCTCATGCAGTGACTGGATTTGGTATGCATGTGTGCATTGAGAGGGGGAGAGAGGCAGAGGGAGGGGGAAGAGGGGAGAAAGAGAGAGAGGGGGAGAGAGAGAGAGAGAGAGAGAGAGAGAGAGAAGAGAAGAGAAGAGAAGAGAAGAGAAGAGAAAAGAGGAGAAAGAGAGAGGAAGAGGAGAAACAGAAAGAGAAGAGAAGAAGATGATGAAGATGAAGATGAAGACCAAGACCAAGACTAAGATCAGACCAAGAAGGATGAGTAAGAGGAAGAGAAAGCACTACCACCTCAAGGTATTTTGAGGCCTAGACTTGGAATTGGCACAGTGTGTCACCCCTGGCACTGTCTATTGGTCAGTCCAGATTCATGGCAGTAGGGATACAGACTCCTGCTATTGATGGAAGGAGCTACAAACTCACATTGCAGAGGACCTGAATATAGTGAGAAGTGAAGAACTGAAGCCATGTTTTGCAGTCTACTAACCACAAGTTTATTTTTTGAGTTGGAGTCTCACTGTCATTCAAGCTGGAGTGTAGTAGCACAATCCCCGCTCACCGCAGCCTCAGCTTCCCAAACTCAGGTGATCCTTCTGCCTCAGTCTCCTGGATATTTGGGACTACAGGTGCACTCCACCATGCCTGGCTACTTTTTTATTTTTATTTTTTTTATAGAGATGAGGTCTTACTATGTTGTCCAGGCTGGTCTCAAACTCCTGACCTCAAATGATTCACCTGCCTCAGCCTCTCAATGTACCAGGATTAAGGCCATGGCCATTGTGCCCGGCTTCGAGCATAGGTTTCTATAGAGAAAATAAGAGTTAATCCCAGACTAAGAGTCACTCAAGATTCCATGCTTTTAACCACTCAGCTGTATGAATTCAATATGTTTGTAATTAGTATTTGATATGCTGGCAACTTTCTTCTCTTCTAGGAAAGCTTCATTTCAAGATCTTCTATTTCAGTCATAGTGTAGAGGGTTAACGTCAGTTACAAGCTACGTTAGTATAAGCAACTTGCTTGCACTGATAGATTTTCCCCTATGTCTTTATTTTTTCCAAAGTAAGAAAACAAACATAAAAACAGTTGACAAGAATCCCTGTAGTCTAGCGAGCTCTGTGTAGGAGAACATGTGACACATTAAACCAGGGTTCAGTCATCAGTGTGGGAAGGAAAGGCACATGTGTCCTTCCAGTTGATCTCTGGGTTGAGAAACCAATTACCAATCAATCTTTAACTTCACCTAGTGAACCAGCCTGTCTTACACCAAAGTATTTATGGGAAACAGAAGAAACTATCAACAGAAAACAGCCTTTTACGGTGGAACTAGCCCATTAGGAAGTACAATGTGAAGGGACAGATGCCTCTGCCATGGGAAACTCAGGTTTTAGTCCCATCAGTATGCAGGTGTTTTGTGCTTTTAAGACAGTTTTGCTTTCATTCACTCATTTGATTTTCACAAACAGGGGAAAAAAGAAAGAAAAAAGAAAATAATTTTCATAAGCATTTTCAAGGTACACAAAATAGAAATTAAGATTGAGGAAACTGAATCAAGGGAAAATGAGAGGAGATGCCCAACCTTGTACATTAGAGATGAGCTTAATGAAAGAAATGTGTGATCCTAAACCCTAATTGGTGTTTTTTTCTTCCTGACCTCCATCACCTGTGTATAGAGATGAGCAATCCAATCTTACTTGTTCTTGTGTCTGTGGAGGCAGCCAGATGAAAATGAGACCGGCAAGCACACTAGCATAGAAAAGCTTTCAAATAGAGACTGCAAAATAACCAATCTATGAACCATAGCTTCCCTGTGGATATTGTGTCTGAGTCACACTTGGTTTAAAAATAAACATTATAAAAATATTTAAAAGTTAGGAGATTTTCTGTAAAAAAAAAAACAAAAACAAAAAGAGGGATTTTGCTCAAGTACAGTGGCTCATGCCTGTAATCCTAGTGTTTTCGGAGGCTGATAAGAAGATTGCTTGAGGCTAGGAGTTTGAGACCAGCCTTCGCAACACGGCAAGACCCTACCACCACAAAAAGCATTTAAAAATTAGCTGGGAGTGGTGGTAGCATGCACCTGCGCTACTCCAGTGGCTGAAGCGGGATAATAACTTGAGCCCAGGAGTTCAAGCTTGTAGTGAGCTAAGATTGTGCCACTACACTCCAGCCTGGGCAACAGAGCATTAACCTATCTATTAAAAAAATTAAAAAACCTGGACTTTGTATTCCCTTGAAAGGTAAGATGTAGAAACACTGGGCTCAGCCATATGCCTATTTGTGTTGTAACAATGTACCAGAGTGTGAAAGAGGAAGCCTCTTGGAATGGTCAGCCCTTCTCCAATTTCCCAGTCTCCACCTGGCCAGGTTCTCCCTATGGTATCTGATCTTCATGCACCCCATAGGCATGGGTGTGCTTGTGTGCGCACGCATACACACACACACACACACACACACACACACACACACACACACACTCTCTCTCTCACATCTTGAGGTTCACTTGTATTTTCTTGGGAATATATTACTTCATTCTACAGTTGTGAACAACTTTTCCTTACACCTCAGTATGAAGACATCAGGATAATCTCACTCATCTCTGAAAAACAGGCTACATGCTTCTTCATTTTGATCCCAACCTGAGCTAAGGGGTTCCCATAAAAGATAACCCCTGAAAATTAGGTAAGATTTAGTTGAGTGGAGAAAAAAAGGTAAAGCCATTTCAGGTAGACAACATATGCTAAGCATAGGTAGAAAGGCTTGCAACAGAATGTGTATAAGAAAAAATCTACTACTCAGGTGGCTGAGGTGGAAAGATTGCTTGAGCCCAGGAGTTCACAGCTGTGGTGAGCTGTGGTGATCATGCCAGTACACTCCAGTCTGGACAAAAGAGTGAGACCCCAATTCACATACATACACACAAAGAATAAATTCAAATCAGCTACATTTACTGGAGGGAAAAAGCAGCAAGAATTAAGATCTGACAGATAAGTGGTGTCTAGGTCACAGAGGCCTTGTATGCAATGCCAGGGAGAGTGACGATTATTTTTTTGGACAATGGAAAAAACAGTTAACAGTATTAAGCAGGGATGAAATTATCTAAGTAGTTAAGGGTATTAAGCAGAGGATGAATTTATCCACATGATGACATGGTAATATTTGCATTTTTAATAGATTTTCTGGCAGCTACATAATGGATGAATTTAGTGGCAGGCAAAGCCAGAAGCAACGAGACCATATGAGAAGCTACTGCAAGAATCCAAGTAAGAGATCATAAGGGACTCATTTGAGAAATCCTACAGGAAGTAAGACCAGTAAATCGAGAGATACATTATTTTGACATTTATCGAACACTAATTGTGTGTAGAATACTCTGGGAGAAATTAAATATCTAGTCTAAATTTCTATGTAATGCTTCAGTCTGCTTCAGAGCCTTCCCAGTAAATGGCTCCCAGTCTCTGACTGGACACTAACAATGATAGGGAGCTAACTGCCGCCTGCCATAGTCAATTGCCACTTTAGTTATCACAAACTACTTTACATGGCTTTCTTATATTGAGTCAAAACTCCCTTCCCCAGCCTCCTGCCCCACAACTTCTGGTTCTGTCCTCAAACTGAAGTCACGAAGCTTAATCCCCATGCTGCATGACAGCATTTCAGGTATCTGATGACAGGAATCATGTTTTTCAAAAATTCTCTCCTAAGAACTAAATTCCATAGTTCTTTGTAGGATTCAGCACATCCTCCACCCTGAACCCAGCACACAGCATGTTCAAATTCTACCATTATTTAAAGTCCAGCTTCAATGTCACCACAATGCCTCTATGTTATGTATCTATGGACAGACTCCAACTTCCCTTGGTTCTTAAAATGTAGCACTGAGAATTTAACCCCATCTTTCTGAGTGCTCTAACCAGCACGTATTTAAGCAAGACTGTCTTCTGTGCCTCCCTTTCCATTTGAGGATATATTGCCATTACTATTCACTTACTGATAAGAAAAGGCCAGAAGGTTCGATTGGGATAGACTGTAGAGCACCATCTCACAGTTTATTAGAAATGCAAATTCTCATCCTCTATCCTAATCTGAGTCAGAATCTCTGGGGGACGGGCCCAGGAATCTGTTTTAAAAATCTTTCAGGACAATTCTTACACATGTTGAAGTTTGAGGTGCACTACTGTAGAGGTCTTTGTCCAGGTACTTACATGTAAACTAAATGTTTCTTTTCCCTCAAATGTGAGCTTAAGTAACCTTTCTAAGGACCATAGACAATGTCAGCATAATATGCGCATCCTTAAATGCTGGGGGAGGGAAACGCCCTTTAGCTAATTAAGTTTTGCAATCCAGTGGCTGTGGGAAATATTTTTTTAAAAAATAGAAAGAGAAAAAGAAAACAAAACAAAACAATATGCCTTTGGTCAATCCATTACAAAGAGGACTGAGCCGCTGACCTTTTCATTCTGCCTGTGCTGTGTGTGCAGCAACTCTGTAACCTTTTCCAGCTGGAATAGAAAGTTCAATTAAGTTTGTTGGCTCAGAAATCTGCCCGTGTCCCGGAGAGCAGATTAGGCACTTAGGGGCTGCAATTATCCATCTGCTGCTTCTGCAAAACTGAAAAGAATGCACACGTGCTGTACCTATCTCTGGGCATATGCAGAGGCGGATATGTGCATATCTGTATGCATGTGCACATGCGGGGGCTACAGACAGGCAATGGCTACAGCTGAGAAATTCAATCGTTTCCAAATCTGGGTTCTTTATGCACTGTGTTGGTGATGATTTTTAAGTTAGACAAGAGCTTGATAGGTGGGACCTGCCCAGTTTGTGGCCACCATCCTAATCCTCTTGTATTAACTGAATCTTCTGACTGGCACCTTGGATCTTTCCTAGGTTTGAGGGCAAAACATGGCCTTGGTCATGGGTAGGGGCATTTGCAGAAACTGCTTTCACATCCAGGACTAAATATCAAGCCTGCCTTGCTTGAGGAAACAATATATGTAGTGGTTAAGAATATTAGTTGTGGAAGTTGTGTCTGAATATCAGCAATTCACAAACTGGGAAAACTTGAACATGTCCTTTTAACTCTCTGGGTTTCCAGTTTCTTCATCGGTAAAATGGAGACAACAGCCTTAACTTCATGAAGAAGTTGTGAAGGTTAAATAAAGCAGGCTATTTAATTGTCTGGCACATAGTCTGCACTGAGTAAATGGTAGCTGCATTGTTAATGATATCATTGAGAGTTGCTCTGATGTTAGGTGGCGGCTTTAGTGGCTGGGCCTTTAAATTCTTCTAATACCTGGGACACCACCTTCCCTTGCCTGGATAATATCTCTAGTGCCTTACTCACTCTAGGATTATGCCCTGTCTGTTCTCTGTGATGTTCTCTGAATTTCACATTCACTCTAGCATGTTTTAAAGGCTATTCCTGGAAGACCAGAAAAGTCAGTTTTTAAAAGTGTAAATTAGAACAAATCACTCTCCTCACTCCATCCCGCTCTCCAGCATAAAGCTCTCCAATGACTCTACATAGTATTAAATTAAAATCCAGGCTCCTCACAGTGGACTTTCAGGCTTAGTATGATCTGGCCCCTGCCTAACTTCATTTTGTATTCCTTGCCTTCTGGCTCACAATGCTCAGAATAGAATAGCCTTTTCTCTGGCCCTTAAACACACCCAGATCCTTCTTGCCTCAAGACTTTTGCATAGCTGATTTGTCTGCCTGGAGTGCTCTTTTCGTAGACCTCAGCATCTTTGACTCCTTCTCACTATTTAGTGCCACCTCCTTAGAAGGCCTTTCTGGATTTCCATTTCTAAATTAATTCACAGCTGTCAATTTACTCTCCAGTCACTCTTTATCCAGGCCACTGCTTTATCTTCATCATAGTTCACTTGTTACATATTATCTATCTTTTTGCTACTAGATTGAAAATTTCAGAGAAGAGGAACTTGTTTTGTTTTGTGCAACACTCTATCCCCAGCACTAGAAATGTCCCTGACGTATAAAAGGTGATTAATTAGATTTTGTTGAATGCGTAAACTAATGGGTCTAGCCCTGGGGTTTGAAGCCCCTTTGATAACCTTTGCTTGGGTCTTAGATTGTTCTTCGATTCTGAATCCTGTGTTGCTTGGCTCAAGGCTCACTTTTTGTTCACTTCTTGCTGTATCTCCCCAATCCCTACTCACTGATAGTTTATTTGTGGCTATTTGTCTGTTTCTAGATTGTTTCTGATGCCATGATTTGTGTGGTAATTTTGCCTTCTTCACCTTTTTCCCACACAAGTGCCTGTATGCCAAGCACAAAATCCATTCCAATAGGCATGTCTGGAACAATATTCTTAATAAAGCCTAAAATTTGTAAGAAGGTAAGATTTACTTCTTGCCTCTCCCTTAAGTCTCACTTTCCCATGCTGTCTGAGATGCAAAACATAAACATGGATGATGAACTGACCATATTTGATCATAGAATGCTGACCCACAACCTCTGCAGGATCCAGCCAGGGAGGCCAAACCAGAACCTCTGCACAATTGACCCCAAATGGTCAGAACTTAACCATTATTGCCAGCTTCTTTAATTTATATCCCTGCTTCTAAGTCAAGACCAATCAGAGAAAGCCAAATATGTTCTCTAAACCAATCTTTCAAGATTCTCATCTCCAACTTCTCACACCAACAACCTCCAATCAGAACATTCCTGAAGACTCACTTTTCCCCACTTTGAGCCTTTCCCACTGCCCTACCTGCTTTTGAGTCTCTGTCAAACAAAAGTGACATTGACTGACTTCCTTGCTATAAAAAATTCTAAAACAAGCAAACAAATAAAACAACAACAAAAAATCCCCCAAAACAAACAAACAGAAAAACCTATTTCTCATTTGGGTTGTCTCCACTTATTTCCACATGCATGTTCTGGTTATCCATTGCTGCAAAGCCACTCATTGCAAAATGTAGCGGCTTAAAATACTTTATATTGCTCATAGTTTTGAGGTTAAACATTTAAGAAGGAGGTCAGCTACAGAGGCCTGTAATCCCAACACTTTGGGAGGCAAAGGTAGAAGAATTGCTTGAGCCTAGCAGTTTGAGAACAACCTTGTCTACGTAGTGAGAGCTTGTCTATACAAAAATATAAAAAATTACCTGGGCATGGGAGGCTAAGAAGAAAGGCTCACCTAAGCCCAGGAGGTTGAGTCTGCAGTGAGTCGTGATCAAGCCACTGCACTCCAGCCTGGGCAACAGAGTGAGACCCTTACTAAATAAATAAATAAATAGAAGAGCTCAGCTAGGTGACTTTTCTCTTGTCCAACCTGGCATCATTTTGGGCAAATGGGCATAGAGTATCAACTTCCAATGTACCTTCTTCTTGGTGTCTAGCAATTTAGTGCTCTTTGACTTTTGTTTCATTCCATATTGCTTTATCTTTCAGAGCCCCAGTATGTGATACTCCTAGACAACTATACTTCTTAGATGGAAGCTGACTTCCAAGAGTCAAGAAACATAAGCTTCCAGGCCAGTTAATAGCTACTCCCCAAACAGCCCACTGTCCTTTCCACTACATTTAGTTGATCGGATCAATCATGGGGTGCACTGCGATTCCAGGAGGGTGGGGATATAGTCTCCATAGTCCATCCTTAATAGAGGAATGACAATGTTGCAATACAGAAGAGCATGTGGGATAGAAGATGTTGCTGCAACCATCTTTGAAAATACCATCTGTCATGTTTCCTCTTCTTTTCTGTTCTCCAGCTACACTGGCCTGACTTTGTTATCACAAATACATGATGTTCAGGATCTTTGCAAACACTGTTACTTCTGCCTGGAATGCTCTCCCTCCCAATCCTTGTCTAGTTAAAATTGACTTGCTGAAAATTTTAGCCACAGTATCACTTCCTCTCATATCCTCAGGGGAAACATTTCTTGATAACCCCCTTCAAACTCCCACACAAACTAAATCAGATCTCTTCAATTTTCTGTCTTAATAGCATTTGTCAATGTTTTGAATTATAATCTTGTTCTTAAATTAATCTCCTTTGCTTCTCTTCCCCATGTGTAGATGCATGAGATTCAGGGGACAGGGTCTGAGTTTGCATTCCTCAATATTTTACCTCAGTGCTAAGTACAGTTCCTAACACATAATGTGATTAATACATTTTTGTTAAATAAATCAATGCCTGAACTTATTGTTAGGGCCTTGATTTCATTGAAGAGCTGAGTTTTTGTGGACTTCCTTAATGACATCAAAATGTAAAGATCTTTCTGCAATTGTTGTGGTTCTCATTTAGGCGTTAGTGAGTTCTGACGGTCTAGTGAATGCTAATGGCCCGAGTTCAGCCGAATACAGTGAAAATGGCCTTGACTTTGTCTTCAGACAAACTTGGGTTTGATTTTTTTACAGTTACTACTAACTGTGTGAATTTAGGGGATTTATTTAACATTTATGACCCTTTTAGTTTCTCCATCTGTAAAGTAGGATAATGATATATGCCATATAGAATATTGAAGTTTGTTTGATGATAATCACATAGTAGTAAGCACAATAGTTGATCCAATAATCACCCAATAGTTTAAACTTTGTACAAACAAATGAAAATACAAGTCTTAGCATAATGCCTCTCTTTTTTTCCTTGATGCAATCTATTGCCACTGGATGATGTAATTTCTGCTTAATACATGATATTTCAGCTTTAGTGTACTTAGTGTGCTTGTTAAAAAAACCAGTAAATAAATCACTGTTAGACTTTTAAAAAATCCAAATTGACATATTAAAATTAGCATAATTGATTTAAAAAATTTATCTATGGATATTCAGTTGTTAACTTACTAATTTACTCAATTTCTGTTCATTATTTAGAAAAACAAAGAAAACATTTTGAAAGAGGTTTTCTTATTTGAGGAGACTATATATATATTTTGAGAATAACTGTTATGCAGAAAAGCTAAGTTGTTTGGAAATGGCAAAGACATAACTTAAAAAAATATTCTGGCATTAGTGATTTAGGTTGCATCAGACTCCATAGAGAGTTTTGTACACATGCCAGGGACCGCACTTGTGTGACCTGTGAGCACGTTCCCATTTTAAAGATGAGAAAACTGAGGACCAGGAAGAAAACAGTGCAGCTAATAAATGGTAAAGTAAGAATTTGTATCCAATTTTATGTTAGCATTAGCAGTGCTCTTTGTATTTTGAATCCTTTCTCAGCTTGTTCTAGCCATGAAGAGATAGACAAAGTAATAGGGAGTTCTCACAGCAGAGAAATTAATTTCAAGTAGCCTTAGTCATTGCTGTCAAACTCCCAAGCCCCGACATGGATTAGCTACCTGTCCACTTCCTTCTCTGAGAGGAACCACCCATCATGCTCGTGCGTGACCAGGGTGGCACCCCCAGAGCCATTGCCAGTTCTGCCATCAGACAGCACGTGTCTGAGAAGAAGAATTTGCAGCTGACTGTTCTGCCATTCAGGTCCCCATCTGTGTCAATTGAGTAATTTATGGATGTACTTTTTCCTGCACTGCAAAAAGATGCACAGGACCTTTGGAAATAATTCAATCTCTTTTAAGGAAACACATTTGGAAAAATTATTCTTAATGCATATGAGTAAGAGGTGCTCAACCCCAACAAATATTTCATGCAATTATAGCAAAGATGAGACAGTGACAACCAGTGACCATCAATCTTTCCCTAGATCAATAATAACTAAAGAACATGAAATCAAGCCTAATCAACATCCTGTGATTAAAGAACAGGGCTTCTCTTCCTTGCTTACAGGGTCATAGTCCTTGAAAGGATTGACGTAGAGTCCCTGAGATATTACAAAATGCAAAAATAAACATAAAAATATGGGCTTTAGAATCAAGGAGTTCTGGGTCAAATGCTATAATTATTGCTTCACAATCTTTGACAAAATGATACGATAATAATAATTACCACTGTATACTTTTGGGGCTACTATGAAGTATATCATCTCTTCTGCCTTATTTAAGCTTTATAATATATGTGTAAGGTATGCACTAGTATTCCCTCTTTACAGTAAGGAAACCAAGTCTCCGAGAGATTGGTTGGCTTGTTCAAGGTTCACAGCAATTGACAGAACTATGACTCAAATCCAGTCCTGACTAAAGCTTTAGGAATTTTCAAATTGGTTCTACATTAGAATCACATAGGAAGATTTAAAAAAAAAATTAATGTTTGGACTTCACCCACCTCACAACACCTGAATCGTCCTCCTTTCAGGGTGGGGATTCAGTACCTATTATTTTAAGCAAACGTTTTTTGATAAATTATAGCAACATACAAATTTGTACAATGAAGTATAGCACAGTGTATTATCACAAAGCAAACACATGTGTATGCAGTACAAAGTTCAAGAAACAGACCATTATCTGTACCCAGAAGCACCCTGGGAGCCCTCTTGTGACCTTTTTTAGTCACTACCACTTCATCTGCCCCAAGGATAATCATCATCCTGACTTCAAACAGCAGAGATTCATTCTTCCTGTATTTGAACTTAACATAAATGGAGTCATACAGTTGACATGCTTCTGGGTCTAGCTTCACATTACATTTATGAGATTCATCAGTATTGCAGAGAATCTCAGTAGGAGTTCATTCTGGTTGCTGTAGAACCTGTTGTTGTGTGAATGTCCTACTATTCATGTAGCCTGTCTGCTTTTGATAGACATCTTTCCCATTCTTACTATTAAAAGTAATGGTTCTACTAACATTCTTGCATAAATCCTCTGGATTTCAAAAATGTTTGCCTTATTGTTGAGTGTTTACCTGAGAGTGGAATCACTGCATCACAAGGTATATGTATGCTCAGCTCTAGTGGATCCAGGCATACATTCTTTTAAAAATAATCAGATGATTCTGATGTACAATGAGGGTTGAGAAATCCTGCATAAAACTCCATATCACCTCCCTCATTTAGAATTTAACTGATTTTGCTTTCTAGAGCAACATAATAAAGTTATAATAAAGTTCTAGATAAAATATTTTGTCATCTTACTAAAGAGAGCCCAGTCTCCTCCCTCTAATCCTATATCTGATTCCCCTGATCTGGGGATTTCCAACCTTTTAATTTCTAAGCCTCAAAGACTAGCTGGTCCTGGAAGAGGAAACAGCCTGGAAGCTTCTGCCCTTTATTCTTGGAAGCAGGAAGATTTTGCCATTGCAAAGAAGAGGATAAATCGAATAGTATCATTTTTGGCACTAAAATCTCTTAGACGCTGTAGACCCATGAAAGGAACCAATGGTGTTAGGAGAGATAATAAACACACAAAGTACTTAGTGCAGAGGCTGGCACTCAATAAATGGTGCCGTAATTATGATTATGATTATTGTTATTATCAGTAGCAGTCACAGAAAAGAAGTGAATACATGGCAGGACTGTATATTCTTCATGAAGCAGATCTGTTAAGTCATTTCTGAATACTCAGATGTATGTCATGGGCCAGACTCTGTATGTGGCACAGTGAATTCAGGAAGGAACAAGCCAAGCTGTCTTGAAGGCACTCACTGTCTAGAAGGAGAGGATCAGCCCTCATTTTATTTCACTCTACTTCTTAGCCCAGACTGCATCTCTGAGCCTATTCTGTCCATAAGTGTCCTCTGTAGTGAAGACACAGTTAAAATGGTGGGTGATTCAGAAGAAGTTCATCCCCACTGTTCCTGGAACGCAGGAAAACAGACAACTGAAGATGGCCCAGGAGTTGTATTTCATGCATGAAGGAATCGGCACACACTGATATCCTTCCCTAAAACTACATGCTTCAGTCAAGGTGCTTCTGGTCTCAATGAGAGAGAATAACTCAGTTTGGTTCAGAAAAAGGTTAGGAAAGGTTTGGCTAAAATTTACACATGTGCAGGTGTCTAGGAGAAACGGAATCACTAAGTCTCAGACAGACAGAAGTGGGAAGCTCCAGGAACCGATGTGTTCCATTTGTTTTTGTCTCTTTGACCTGTTTGCTTTTGGCTCTATGTTTCTCTCTCTCTCTCTCTCTCCATCTCCTTCATACTCTCTCTATCCCATGGGTCCCTTTATCTGTCTATGCCTTTGCTCCTTTTCGCTCTGTCTGTTCTCCAGAACTTCAGCTTGCACAGTTCTTTGATTTGCAATGGTCCTTAAATCTGTCTCGACTCAGCCTTAGGGTTTCTGGAATTCTACTGCCCCTGGATATTTGCAACTTTCTTCTGAGGTTCTTTATTCAGGATTCTAAGAGCATCTTATGGGCTCAAGTAATCTTTTAGTGCTATCCACTTGAATCATAGGTATATGGAAGGTGCCAACTTGGACATTATCGGCTGTAGCTAGGAGAAGAGGGTTGCTTCATCTGATCTTCAAACTATTTGGCTACCAGATGGGCAAGGCTTTTAAAAGATGTGCAATATACAATGAAGTACAACAACAACAAAAAAACAACAAAAACAAAACAAACAAACAAAAAACTGTTAAGCTTCAGAGTCCTGACATCTGAAACTTGCATGGTGGGTGGCCAAGGGCTCCTGGAAGCCAGAAATTTTGTGTTAGACATCTTTTAATACTCAGCAATTGTTTCAAAAGGCTCAATTAGTATTTTTTAAATGAATTAATTTATTTCTCAGTACTCCATTTCTACAATGTGTGGCATCTCTTCATTTTCCAGTTCTTGGAGTTTTGTTCTTTCACTTAATCATTCAACATATATTTACTGAGTGTCTATCTACTTTGTGCAACACACTATTTTGTACATTTAAGATTTAACAGTGGATATTAAATAGTTCAGAACCGTCCCCTTGTAGAGTGCTAAAAAGAAAAAGTAAGGTAATGGGATAGTGAGCGAGAGGCTTTACTTATTTATTTTAGGTTTATCAAGGTAT
The DNA here is from genome assembly GCF_000164805.1 of Carlito syrichta. Classification (NCBI taxonomy): domain Eukaryota; kingdom Metazoa; phylum Chordata; class Mammalia; order Primates; family Tarsiidae; genus Carlito; species Carlito syrichta. Next base: position 792,285 of record NW_007252774.1, on the reverse strand, counting down.
ATTTGGCAAATAAAAGTTGTGTATATTTAAGGTGTGCAATGTGCCTTTTTTCAGCTATTTTATACAAATAAAAGATTGTATACATTCAAGGTATGCAATGTAATGATTTGATATATGTATGCATTGTGTACTGATTACCACAATTAAACAACATGTCTTTCACTACACATAATTAACATTTTTTTGGTGTGTGTTATGTGTGTGTTTGTGGTGAGGACTCAAGAACTGCTGTCTAAGCAAATTTCAAATAAATAAAACAGTATTATTAGCTATAGTCACCATACTGTATCCTAGATCCCCATAACTTATTCATTGTATAAATTCATTGTACTCTGCAACCAACATCTCTCTATTTCCACCAACCCAGGCCCTGCCAACCACCGTTCTACTCTCAGTGAGTTTCAGGTATTTTAGAATCCACATATACATAAAATCACACAGTATATGTCTGTCTGGTTTATTTCACTTAGCATAATGTCCTCCAGTTTCATTCATGTTATTGTAAATGGCAGGGTTTTCTTCTTTTTTAAGGCTATATAATGCTCCTTTGTGTGTATATATCACATTTTCTTCAACTATCCACCTGTTGGCAAACATTTTGGTTGATTCCTTATCTTGGCTATTGTCAAGATTGCTGCAATGAACATGGGAGTTCGGGTTCCTGTTCCACTCAGCTGTATTCCGAGGGCAGTACTGCCTGCTCAGGGACCCACTGGATGGCATATTCATCTATGCTCCCAGAGGCAGGCCCACCAACCTCTAGCCTATTTAGCCCACTGTGGATTTTGAAGGAGCTCAGCCATCCTTCTCTGTCCACTCCCACACATATTGTAAAATGATTATTATAGTCAAGCTAATTAATATATACATAACCTTATAGAGTTAGAACATTTGTGAGCATATGTGTGGTGAGAGCATTTAAGATCTACTCTCTTAGTACATTTCAAGTATACAATACAGTATTATTAACTATAGTTATCACTCTGTACATTGGACCTCCAGAACATGCTTCAGTCAAGGTACTTCTGGTCAACTCAGTTTGGTTCAGAAAAAAAAAAGGTAGGAGAGGTTTGGTTAAAATGCATAGCTGAAACTTTCTACCGTTGACCAACAGAGGGAGGATATTTTAAATAGGGTCATTCAGAAAGTCTAGTTTGAAGAAGTAACACTGAGTAGTTAATTGAATAAATGTGCAAAGACTCGCACAAATCTAGACAGGGAGGTTTTCATTTAGAAGAAATAACCAAGTGGATAAACACTTATAGGTTTATAAGACAGCAAGATGGTGTGGTAACCAGGCTCCAACAGGACCCCCAATGATCCTTGCCCTGGGGTATTTTTTCTCTTGTATGATTTTCTTCCACATAGATTCAGAGCAAGTATGTATGAGAGTACAGAAGAGGGACAGTGTAACTTCCCATAATAGATCATAAAAGGCACTGGCGATTCACCGTTGGTCTCTTGGATGGTTCATTCTGGGAGTAGTCGGCTGCTATGACATAGGAACACACAAGAGTTCCATAAGGAGATTCTTGTGGAGAAAAACTGAGCCCTTTTACCAAGAGTTCACACAATCTTGATAGCCATGTGATGCAATCACACTGCTAGTGGATGTGCCAGCCTCCATCAAGCCTTCATATGAAAGCAACCTTGGACATCTTTACTGAAACCTCACGAGAAACTCTGAGCTAGAATAGTTCAGTTAAGCTGCTCCCAATCTCCTAACCCACAGAAACTGTGAGAGATTCTAAGTATTTACTGTTGTTTTAAGCCTCTATATTTTTGGATAATTTGTTTTGTAGTAATCGATTGTAACTACAGGGGGTCAGTGAGTGTACAGGAGTAAGCTATGAAGAAATGTGTTAGATTAGGCCAGAGAGGAAGCATGAAGTACTATTCTATAAGGTTTTGTAGCTTCTGATGAGGAATTTGTATTTATTCTGAACTTGATGGAAAACTATTAGTGGATTTTGATCACAGAAGTGGCATTAGATTACATAGAGATTATCCAGGATACTGTGTAGACAATTGAACTAAAAAAGTGAAAATGACGGCACAGAGACCTGTTAGAAGGCTGCTTGGTTTGTTCCAGTGAAACATGATAGTAACATGAACTCCTCAGGCTCTATATGAAAGATAGACTCGATGGCGCTGTCTGATAGATTAGCTATGAGATTTGAGAAAGTGAAATATCAAGTTGAATTTTAGTGTTTTTATATCAGCCACTGGGAGAAAAGGGTTCATTTATGAAGATCAGGATCACAGTGGTGGTGGTGGGAGGAAGAGCAGATTTGAAGGTTGGAGAATGCAACAGTTGGAGATCAGTAAGAGGAAGAATAGGCAGTCATGAAGACTGAGAAAGGATAGTCAATGAAGTAAAAAAAACCCAGAGGAGTGCAGAGTCCTATGAGCCATGGAAAGAAAGTGCTTAAAGAAGCAGGAGCAGACCATTGCCAGGCCATCGTGGCCATTGTCTTGCTAAGCTATGGTATGGCCATGTTTCTTTAGCTTTGGCCCCTTCTCCTGCTTTAGTGAGGTGAATCTCCTCTATCTCACTCATATTTACTTTCTAAATAAACTATATTTTCTAATCTTAAAAAAAAAAGCAGGAGCAAACAACTGGATCATTTTCTGCTGAGTCTTCTATGAAGAAGAGTTATGAGAACTAACCACTGAATTTGCATGATGAAGTTTGCTGCTATCCCTAGGGATGAAAAAAAATTGTCTTGCATATATCCTTATAAATCATTAGAACCAAAATATACTTTTCTAGGTCTTCCTTGTTCTCGTGCTATGAGAAAATAAATGCAGCCGGGCTCGGTGGCTCAGCCTGTAATCCCGCGCCTTTGGGAGGCTGAGGTGAGTGGATGGCCGGAGCCCGTGGGTTCGAGACCCGCCTGGGCAGCGAGACCTCATCTCTACAATCGATCCAAAAACCAGCCGGGCGTGGCAGCGCGCGCCTGT